>NC_051210.1:73592899-73680134 GCF_015220075.1 Falco rusticolus | reverse complement strand
AATCAACCCTGGGGGTGTTGACCCTTAGAGGAATGATTCAATAATTCTCACCTTCACACTTAGAACTTTGTCTACAAAGAGGGATTAATTGATAGCTTGTCTGCTGCAGTCCCTCAGTGGCACCTTGCAGCCCTCTTTAACTGAAATAGCCTCCAGCTAGGGACACAGCTGACTTTTAAAATCACACAGATGTGTACCTGAGATTTTGTAACATAGAAGAATTGGCAGACTGGAGAAGAGCAAAAATTCGGTCAAGTCATCATATTGCATCTTTTACCAATTCTTTCAAGTATATTTAAGTATTACAAGAGGGAGTGGGGTCAATTTATATTGAATTCATTTACAGGGGAAAAAGGTCTTAGGCATAATTTTCCTTGTTTATATCAGGAGATTAAATACCTCAATTTACTTGTTTTCATTTCAAAAACAAAATCATTGGAGCAATGTTGCCTCTTTGGTTTTTCTTCTTCTAGATATTGAGTTATTTTGATTTTAATGTTTGTCGGTCCCTGTTAAATGTCAGTAGTCATGTTCTTTTTGACTGCTACATGACTAGATCACATACTGAGATGGCAGGTGTAGTTCATTACCTTATTTTTCTGGAATATGGTAAGCATCTGCAGTGGGGGTACTAAATGACTGTTCTCTAGTCTTACAGATACCCAGTCCTATCCTCAGTCTTATTTTTCCATGTCCTGTAGCAGTCGGCACTTCTGATCAAGCATCTGCAAACAGAACCATCAGGGTCTCACATTTAAAAGCCCTGGCCCAGGGAGGGTGTAGCGTTGGTGATTTTGGAGTGTGAAGCCCTGTTTTTATTTTAAGAAAAATATTGGTGCAAACCACCACAGTTCTCTTCTTATGTAGCTGTGGGGTGCCCTGAAGAGCCCTTTCCAGTTTTCCATTGTTATAGAGGAGACCAGCAAGGCACTAGCTGGTGCCAGTTTCAGTTGCTAGTTGATGTGAATCCAGGCCCTCTGATCAGTAAAACCATGTCCTATACTCCAGCCCAGATGGCTAGCGGAGGACATGCCTGCTTTGAGCCCGTCACCAAAAGGTGAGAAACTGTCCCCTTCTGCCTCTCATGAGCAGTGCAGTCCATGCAATAGTTTCAACATTTTATTTCCCTTAAAAAGACACCTAGGCAACAAAGCTTTTCGGTCCCGTGAAGATGAGTAAGCTGTGCATTTTCATAGCCTCCCACACAGTGGCAAAGAAGCAAACTGAAGCACTGTGACTCTAAGAGTTGCTAGAAACTTCTCTTCATACAGAAAAACTACATAACCAGTTAAACATCTTCTCTACCTGTTGTATTTAACCTCCACCAAAATACCAGCATTGCTGGTTAAATGTCCCAGGGATCTGTGTTGGTGAGAATCTGTAGAACACCCTGGTGCTCATGAAATTGCTGTTCCTACACCCGAGGTGTTCCTGCAACGTCATGTATGTGTAGGTAAAGTGTGATTGGAGGGTTCTTGCCAGCTGCAGTGCAGACTGTCTGTTGCGAGGTGGCTTTGCTCACAGTGGCAGCAAAATGATTTCTTCATACCTTATATATAAAAGGCGTGTGGCTTTCAGATCTCTTAGAGATTGCACAACAGTAATTACTTACCAAACATTTAAATACAAAAGCAGTGGAGGTGTTCTGCTATCTCCTCATGCCGTAATCTTACTTCCCTGTGTTGCATCTGCGTTGGCAGGCTGTCAAGCCTTGTGGGACTGCTCAAAGCCCTTCACGGCTTTCCTGAGGCAGATTTTAGTGCAGGGTAGTTCCCCAGTGCTTGAACAACCTGTGTTTGTGGTCTCTTCTGGTTGCCTCTCTGAGAGGAAAGGTTCAGCTGACATGCGGTAATCAGAGGAGGAGAAGCTCCCTTCATCTCTGAGTGTCTTAAATATGATACCTGCATATTCACATCTGTTTGGAATAAAATGCATGCTTATTTAGCCTTACTGAGATTCTCCAAGACCTACTATCATTGTTTAACCTGCTTTACAATGAATGTTAACAGTTACGTTACAGCAAAGAGATAATTATTTCTATGTATACACAAGAAAATAGTGCCTTCATTCACTGCTGTTGTGATTTTTGAGTAGCTTTTTGATAACCTTATCTCCAGTGGGAAAAATCAGCAGGCTTGCCCTTTTCAAAGTAGTTATGCTAAAATTAAGATAAATGCTCTCTTGTGGAGCAACATGATGGTCAGAGATGCTTTTCATAATGACCAGAGCAGTTAGCAGCCTGTTCAGTTGCTAACAGGATTTTCTGCAAGTGTACTGACACTCAACTTCAATTCACCTCTGCTAAAAACCAGTTTTGGTGTTGGTGGTCTGTATTCCCCAGTACAAGGGACATCAGTCCCCTTCAGTGACAACAGAGTTCCTCCATACCTTCCCGTTGCTCGTTAGAAACAACCCAAACAAACTTGGGGAATTTTCTTAGTCATAACAGGATTTGCAGAGTGAGTAGCTAACTTTCCTATAATTATATTATATTCACTGCAATTATATAATATTATATTATAGTCACTGCAAGCCTCCTGCAGGCTTGCAAGATCAGGTGTAGCTTCCACAGGAAAGCAAAGAATCCTGACGTTGTTTCTTTCCTGATCTACCATAGTATTAGATTCTGCACATCTATAATTCAAAATTCTTATGAAAGTTTTGAATGGGAATCCAATTGTAATTTTCTTTTGAGGTTTATTTCATTGCTTTTTCTTAAAAATAAACTGAAGGTGTTTGTGCGACATCTGGGATGTAGTTTACAATCATGTGATGCTTCACTGTCAGGTGCATCTCTTGCTTTGTGCCAGCACTGCACGTTAAGTTCAAGTAATCCAGCCTGGCTGAACTTCTTTGGCTTGTAAGGTTATAATGACAGTACTGGGATGCATATGAATAGCCTGCTATTATATCTCTCCTTTTTTTTTTTTTTTTTTTTTAATTTGAAACACTTGATGTGTAAGTGTTTGACTTCTAGAGTGAAGCTGGATGAAAAGTGGCTGCTGCTTTTGCAAAGTGTGGAGTCTTTTGTGGTGAGCGGGGGGTTAGACTTTCTGGTTTTAACTTTTTGATGTTGACTGGGATATGACAGATGGGAGACTGCTCTGTGGAAGAGCCAGCACTTTAAGCTGGAATATATCTGGAATAAAGGGTGAATAGGACTCTAATTCCTGATCTAAACTGGGTAATACTGAGATTTTAACCTAGGTTTCCCATGATTTTGAAAAGTGTGTTGACTGCTGAGCAGGAACACTCTTTTAGGGAATGACTTCCCTGTGCTCCCTCCCCCTGTTTGGACATCTTAGACCAGAGAATTATTCCCATTCAAATTTATTGTGGTCCTATAACATAGATACTGATTCTGACAAGTTGGTGTTCTCTGAAGGAAGAGGTGTCTTAGTCACCTTCCTTCCTCTCCATGGAAGGAGTACCTCTGCTGACCAGAGAGCATGGTGTGGGTGGCAGCAGCGGGCTGACGGTGTGCATAGATGACCTATGTCTTGCAGAGCTCCTCCGTTCCCAATTAGACTGCATGCCCAGAACTGCTGCCTTTTTGTCTTTGGCATCGTTTCTCTTAGGCAATACAGTCACAGCAGTTCCTGTGTTTGTTACCTCCAGAAGTGATGTGTGTGTTGCAGGCTGAAGGAACTGTCCATGTGTTCAGGTGTGCAGAGCACCTCTGAACCAGGATGAACTACTACAGTAAGCTCTTTTTCCCTGTCTGATGCTGCCCAGCCTCCTTTCACATTTGTACCAAGACTCTTCCAAATGCTTTGTCGAGCGAGTGCTTGTCTTTTCCCAGGACTTGCTGCAGCAGTTGTCAGCAGCTTTCAGGAAAAAATGGAACACGGATCTGTTTGGAGAGTGGACCAAGTCCTCTAAATAGTATATACTGAAACAGAATAACACTAAAAATGTTAGAGGTGAGGCAACCATTGCCACCTTATGCAGAACTCCCCTCTTTGCACCTTGCATTGGGGATGTAGTGGCAGAAAGAATTACAGCACTGTGCTCAGTCAGTAGAGGCTTGTGTCTGATGTGGAGTGGGACACGGAAACCTGTGGTGTCCTGACCACCTCAACATGGCACTCAGGGCATGGTGCTCATCAGTAGAAACTGAGAGAGCTTCATCTGGCATTGAGTAAGTTAGTTCCTCCTGCTCAGAATAGGGGTGCAATGGGAGAGGTGGGTGGGGGGACTCCTACCTGCCACATACGCAGCCCTTAAAAATAGCATTGGCTGTTGGGAGAGCCAGACTTCACACTCTTATTTTTAAGACTTTGTGTGGGAGGAGGGGATATTTCCCAGAGTTGTGTATTAATGAAGCAGTATGTACAAGAAATGCTGCACCAGAGAGATAGCAGTGGTCTTACGGCTTACAAAGCACAAGACTTGGGGAAAAGATAAGGTAACCAGCACTGGCTGAAAGCACCATAAATGAAGCGTTAACTATTCATGCAGTGTTAACAAATGCTTTGAATAACATTATAACTTCATAGAAAAAAGGCAGTAGGTCAGAAAAAGGGGTTTGGTACATGACAGTTTTGTCTTTTAGTGTTGTTTTTGTTTTTCTTTCACTTGTTTCTTGTTTTCCAAGCTGCATGGTTACACAACTTGTTTAGATGTAGGGCAGGGTTGCTTTGCATGCTTCTGAGCTAATTTTTGGAATTGTGTAAGGGTTGTTGTAATTGGAATCTTCTAGTACTGTGCATCTGGATTTAAGTAAGATGATTTCTTCCCTCTCCCCACCCCCACCTAAAAGCAGCATTTGGAAGTCAAAATGCTGTTAATAATGCTTAATGTAATGCCTGAAGAGAGCAGAACTCCAGTTCTGGATGGTGCTACGTAGAATGTAAAATAGAGCCGCATTTTGATTTTCTGCACATTTTAATGTCAGTGATTTATTGACTTCAAGCCATCTGAAGGTCTTGTGGTACAGCAAATGAATGCAGCCTATTAGGATGTAGTTTTTGCCAGGTCATACAAGAACTTTCTTTGCATTCAGACTCCTTTCTTGGCACCCAGACATGATTTTTAGGGCATATCATGGCCACCAACAAGTTGTCTACTGTCAGTTCAAGTTTAGGGTCTGAACAATTTTGTGACGTTGTGGAGGACTGATCAGGTGAGCCTGACCTGGGTCAGGGTGTGGCTTCATTTCCATTGCTGTGATGGTTAAACACTGGCACTTTCGAAAGGGCTTTTTGGTGCTTCCTCATCGGTTCCATTTGAAACCTGTATGTGGAAAAGGTAGAACCAGTTCTTCCATTCCTTGGCTTTTGAATCTGTAAGGAAATGTCTGCAGCCTTTCCTGGCAGTCTGTGAGCTGGGTTTGTAAATGTGCATCCTCTGCTGAAAGGCACTTGAGAACATCAGGGTATCAGATACCTGTTTGCAGGGGGAATTTCCCAAGTGCATTGACAGCTTCTCATCCTTTGTGTGCTATAAAACTGAAGATGATTTAGGCATAAAGCTGGAGTGAACTCCCAAATGCAGCTTGAGCTTTTCAACCATAGCTCAAGTGTGCAGGTACCAGATGCTGGCAGGGCTGGCTAAGTTTGAGTGCTGATTTACTGGGACACCATAGGCGGCAAGTCCCTTGCTGTACAGAGTAGCTTGTGCCTTCAGGCTTACAGGGTGATGTACTGGGTGAGCATCGGTGCTACCCTCTGGCCAACGGGAGTATCCTGCTAAAACCAGAAGGATCCTGTTTAAGCCACGCTTACACGTTGGATCAGGAAGAGGGAAGGAAGGGCTGTTCTGGGTAACTATGGACTCATTTAGTCAGCCCTCGCTGGCACGGCTGTGGAAATAATTGGGAAAGGAAGTGTTGCTGCGGGAAAGAAAGTGTTACTGCCTGTCAAATGGGAAATAGTAAAAACACTAATTTCATGCTGCTTTCTGCTACACTGTGACAGACCAGGTGGGCAGTAGGTCTCATCTGCCTGTTTTTCCATAATTTTTCTAATACGCCATGTGGGAAACCAGCAAATGATTTGGAGAAGGTGGGAACTATTGCAAAAATCAAAGAATAGGTTCTAGAAGTGGGAGAGAGGACACTGGGGTAGTCCTGGGAGGGGAGGTGCTGAGGATGTGTGAGATGTATGGCTCAGTTCAGCAGACTGGAAACTGAGAGTGGATGTTGCTGCCATGTACTAATAGAGCATGGGAGTAAATATTGGCAAGTTTACAGCTATTTAAGCTAAAGGTTAATGTTAGTGCAAGAACAGAAGGGTATAAGCTGGTTATGAACAAACTCAGGCTAGAAATCAGAAAGCAATTTTTCAAATCGTTAGTGAACAGCTTCCAAATGGGTTTCTTTGCCCTTTCTGTTTCTAATTAATCTAAAAATGGGTCTGTTTATGAAAGCTATTATGTGACAGTCGCCTGTGGGAGCAAAGAATGGACTTCATCATGCAGGAAGCCTCTAAGTAGGCTGTGAGAAATGTCCGTGGGACCATAGCCTCTGTAACTATTTTTCATAGCATGGCCGTGCTGTGCTCACACTGCCCACCCGCCTGCCTTTGCTGCTAAGCTGTGCTGCCTTGCAGGACCCTGTGGGTTTCAGAGCATGACCAAAGGTGTGTAGGAGAGGTATTTGCTACTTAGTGCTGTCACTGAAGTGAAATTGTGAAAATCATATTGCAGCCCCTCTTGGATGGTGGCTTTTCTATGCAGTTAGGCAGTAGATATTAAGGATGCTAGACTGTGTGAGGGTTCTCTTGAAGAATGGTAGTTATTAGTGACTCATGCCTAACGAACATGTCATAGGTATAATTTTGTTTTCTGACAAATCTTCAAGTGGTAACAGTTTCAGAAAATATGGTGTAGTTAGTGAACAGGTTTGTTCTTAAATGAGATTATGAAAATTCCCCATGGGATTTCAGTTGCTTATTTAGACAGTAAATTTCAATTGAACCTATATTAATTAGAAGTTTTAAAAAGCTAACACTGGAAAATTATTTTCCAGGAGAGCTTGAAAAGCAACAGACTATCAAGACAAAACCGGTGATATGTACTAAAAAGGAGATAATAGAGCTCTCCAGCTAGAAGGGAGTTTAGATTTAGCCTTCAACTGATTTATCTATTTACCCTCACTATGGTCAATACTTTAGGTTGTGGCATACAAGAATATACAAAATACAAATAGAGATATCTTTATGTAAAAGATCAGTTTATTTTAACTGTGTTTCCATCTGTTTCTTATTTTTGTTAATGAGTCAATATTCACCTTGTATTTTAAGATAACACACACATTTTTTAGAAACTGTTATTGAGAAACTGAGAGTGCTAAATTCTATTGCTATTTATTTAAATTTTTCTATTTTTATTCAGTGAATCGTGCTAGTGCAGCATGCAAGTGTTTTTATGGTATCTCATATAACAGGTACTTGAAGCATCCAGTTTTGTCTACACAAATACCTATAGATTGGCTGGTGTAGTCACTCTGAATTTTGTTATGCCTAATTTAAGGAACCTAATTTTAAGCAAGTACCACTCTCCTTCGTATTTTGTGACATGGATACGTGTCACTCATCCTAATTAAGTTGCTCTATTTTTAGCTTGCAGTAGCAATTGCTAGTTAATGTAGAAGTCTGTACAGCTGCTAGAATCATCCCTTTTTCATCCTGTCTTTACATCTGCCTTGCTCCAGTTCTGGTGAAGGTGGAGTGGCTTCCAAGACCTGAGAGCACAGAGCAGAGGCAGCAGCTACTGGAATGACCCCCCACCATCCCTGCTCAGTATTTGTGTGTGTTGGTCAAACTGTGCTTGTCCCTCCCATCACAGACTTGCTGAAGGGGCTAACCGGCTTCTCAGTCAGTTGACTTGGGTCACCAATGTAATCAAAGCCTGCTTTGTAGTGCAGTTTTCATCCCGTTGCAGAGGCTTTCTAAATCCAGCCATATTATTTTTTTGCCTTAAATTTCCTCCCTTGTCCCTTGTAATCAGGGCAGCAGACTGCCTGGGTTTCTAGACCCTGTTAATTCATGCCCATTTTGTAGAGCTTGTCAAGTGCCTTTACTGGAGGCGTGAAAGCTGTGTCTGGGCTTATCAATATAGGTGTGATCACTGGGGTCAGCTTTGTCAGAGCTATGGTCTGGCAGTGCCACTTTTTTTCTGTTCAGTGCCTACACTATCAGTGTCCTCAGAGACTGAGAGAGGTTGTATGTAGTTTATAACAGGTATTTATGGGGTATTTTGGTTCATTAATCAGCAGCTACTCTGTGCAGGAAATATAAGTACATGAAATTATTCCTACCTACAGAGAAAAGCATATTAAGCCAGGAGTCATCAAGACAAAGGTAGGGTAGTAAAAAAGATTATTTCCCTGCGTTTTGAAAATTGGTGCATCTGTGGCAAATGAGGAAGGAAGTGCTGGTAGAGGACGCAATCTGTCAGCCCAGGTAGCAGGGCATTGCTCCATAAGGTAATTAGTTGCTGTTCTCTGCCACGTTAAGTGATGCTGGAGAGGCCATGCTGGCTTTTGAAAAGGTTTTTTTTCCATTGCCTCTCCCTCTGATCCATGAATTGATTCCTTGTTATTTGATTTAAGATTCCGGAAATAAGCCATCAGAACAGTAAGAGGAGTAGCTGGAAGCCAGACTTCATAGTGTCTGATATGCTCCAGACAAGTACCCTGAAAAATCAGGGTTTTGTTATCTTGAGATGACTGTCCAAACAGAGAAGAAAGTCTTGACCTGACTCTGCCCTCATTCTTCAATTGTAATGGGTATTTTTTCACTTCACAGGTGTGCTATGAAAACACCAATTAATGGTGGAATTACTTGAGTAATATGTTGGTAAACGAGAGAACACTCCTTAGCCCCCACTGCACGTAACAGTGATGCAACTGCACGTAGTGGTAGGGCCTGGTTGTGATACAATAAATAATGCACATAATCTTTGTGCATAATTGTGCTTTGAACAATATTACATAGTTTCTTGTACAATGAGCAGTAGAACACCCTCTCTTCTTACAGAGAAAGGGTTTTACCTCCAACCAGAGAAAGAATCCTCTTTAAGTTCATACTGGGTCCTACCCTGTGGGCTCAGGGCACTGAACTCCTGTAGCCAAATCCTTATGTGTCGGACCTACCTTTTGCAGAATACACAAACAGTTTTGTCAGAGACCATTTCGGTGTTCTCACTGTCAAGCTGAAATAGGAAAACATGCTCTGCAGCGCATGAGCTAAGCCGCTGTGTGCTGGGCAGCTGGGTTGTCGTGCAGACCATCTGTGGGGAGTAATTCACATTAATGCCTGGTAGCAGTATGTGTGTTACCATGTAGTTTCCTACCTCAGAAAGGTTCTGGAACGATACAGGTAAGGAGCAATAAAACTGAGACCCAGGCAATATGTGAAGAGGTTAACTGGACTGTCCGTCTTCCTGAAAAGCATCCCTGAAAAATGCCTGTACTCCCTCTTGTTAAAACCTTATGCGATAAGAGATCTTGCAGCCTCCCTAGGAAGTCCATACTCACTTATGATTAAAAGCTTTTCCAGATGTCTAACTTAGCTTTCCATTGCTGCAAGTTAAGCCTGTTATTTATTTATCTGTATTTGCAATAGAGATGCTGAATAGTTTACTTCCCTTGTGCTTGCCTCAGCTAGTTCATGTTTGAAGGCTGTTATATCTACCTGAGGTCTACATTTCACAGCATGTGCAACTTCTTCTTTTGAGGTTTCTTGATCAAAAAAGCAATTACAGCTCTGAGAGTAATTTCAGGTTTTTCCACCCCCAGCACATGTCTGCGCTCAGATGCCTTTGCATTTTAGTGATCCTGATTATTTAATTAGATGTGCAATTAAGACATTGATTAGAATTTTTCAATTTCATGAAGTATCCAGTCCTTATGTTTTGGATGCCTTTAGGAGGGAGAGAAAGAGATGTAATTTGAAGGAGGAAGCAGCAGAGGGAGAGTTTTCTCTGCTGTAAATGTTCTCTGCTTTCTCACTGCCTGTTGACCTAAGGTATTCAAACTGACTCTGGTTTAAAAGCCAGTATAATAGTTGTTTCTGGAACGGCGGCACCCAGATGGCAAAATTTTGGAGTCGCCTGAGTTGCAGATGGCAGCATAGATTTGCTAAGAGTCCATCTTCTACTTGTGCTTCTTGATTGAAAATGGGGAATGACAGTCCAGCTAGAGAAGGGCTTCCGTGCTTTCAGCTGGGCAGCTAAAACCCAGGACAAGAGTTCGGGGGGCATTCAGTTGTTTTCAGGAGCACGTTAAGGAAAGGTTTTGTGTCTGTCGTTGCTGGGGCACATGGAGACAACATGCTACCCCAGAGCCTGTCACGTGAGGCAGCTCTGCTTCTGAAGTCTGGTTCTGATTTTGGGGGGCTGCGACGAGTGGGGTTGGCACTGTCCCGGCAGCAGCTTCTGAAAGCCGTGTGCTCTCTGGGACGTAAGGCTTGTTTGTGCCCTGAAGTGCCTGGAACTTACTGGGTGAGGAATAAAATAGCCTTTTCTGTGAAGCACTGAGGCTGATAGTGTTTGGGTTTGTAATCCAAAAGTCAAGAGCGCGAACATCCCAACATCCTTATGGAAACAAGAAAGGGGCAGGCAGATTCACCCTGTGTGTTTAAAGGGCTGCCTCACATCTCTTAGGGAAGGCTTTGTCACTGTGAGTGACACTGATGACTATACACAAGTCAAATGGAGGATGATTTAAATCTGAGCTTTTCTAACTGACCTGACCAACACTCCCTTAAGGATTTTGCACCTTAAGAATTCCCATATCAGACTAGATGTGTTCTAGCCCCTGGAGGGGTATTTGACTGGTGTGGCAGCAGCAGCATCGGGGAGAAGGAGATGGGAGGACTCACTGCGGGCAGCTCTGGTGCATCCTTGCCTGATAACGATTGGCCTAAACTGTGGAGTGTAAAGATTCATAGCTCTGCAAAAACGTTAGTGCTACATTAATTCAGTTTTTCATTAACATAAAAATCCCACTCCTTGAATCTTACTACATTCTTGGCCTTGGAAATATCCTATATTCCCAAGCTGTGTGAAAGTCTTTCCTTCTATTAGTTCAGAAATGTTTATGTCTCAGGGTTCAGCAGGCATCCTTATAGTCAAATGATTTTAACACGTGGAGTGTAAACATCTTTCCTACCAAGACAAGTCAGCCAACGATTTGGTCTCACCTACTCACAACAAATAGACGTCTGTTGCCTGTCTTTGGAAGGCAAACAGTCACAATACCTCTGGTCTTCAGCAGTTTTTTCAATGTGCCAGTGCTATTCTTCTTGCCTTCCTATAAACCAAATAATTCAACTTTTTCTTTTATTGGAGGAAAAAAACCTTTTTCAGGAGGGAGAACATTTGGGGCTTTGGGGAAGATTATTTCCTTCCTTTTTTTTCAAGTGTTTTGAGGCTAATGTCTGGCCATTATCAGTTTCCAAGGTGCTCAAGGGGCTGTAGGAGGTACCTGTGCCTTTGTTCCCTTCTGAGCTTGTAGGTTGCCCTTGCACCTTGCCTTACCCTTTCCTAAGGGGAAAACAAGAATAGTGATTTGATTGACACTTTCTTAAAAAAACCCAACTTGTTCTTTCATCTGAAAGCAACATCTTAAGCATATATTTTCTAAGTGTGTTCCGGAGCTATTGTCATTACAGAAATGGCATTGACAGGGTAGTTTTAAATGCCTTGGAATATACAGTCTCCTGTCTTCCAGGCTTCTGTCTCAGCAGCACTGCTTAGCTTGTGGTGATGCACAAATGCCTCAAAGTGTGGCATTCATTGAGGACAGCTGTCAAACAGCAGGAGTTCACTGCTTTTTCATTAACACTTTGTCTTTAAACTGCTAATGGATTTGATCTTCTTGTGGCTTTGAAGAAGATAATGAATAGCATGTTTTCACTGCTGAATCAATTGATAAACTTTGTATCGTGTATTTGAACTTCTATGGTCTAATGCAGCACTGAACACAAACTACTCTACTGAGAACTGTCTTTAGGGAGATGCAGAAGGCAGTTTCATTTGGGACAAATGATGTTTATTTTTCTTCCAGTGAAACAAAAAAATTGTTTTAGAGAGCTCTTGGGTCAGAGATCTCTGAGGCCATTTGTGAGATGAATTATACCTGAGTGTGAGTTGGACAGAATTTATCCCTGCTGTTCCAGACAAGCTCTCTCCATTGACTTTTCCCTCTTCTTTCTTGAATTTTTCCCCTTCTTGTCTCTTTGTTTCATCTCTATGTGTAACATCCTTATTCTATAATTTACTTAGCCACCCAATTTTATGCTTCCCTAAGAGCAGTGACACTAGAAGTGTTCTTGCTCGTCTTCCTGCAGGGAGAAGGGGAGTGAGTGTGGGAGAGGGAGGAGCAGGACCTGTGCTCGAAGCGTACTCATTTTCCTTTGGTTAATCCACTCGTGCTCGTGAAGGAATTGCTTACTTTTACAATTTTATCAGTAATTCAGTACTTTACAGGAAGTTGGAATGAAATAGATAATGAGGATTAAAAAAGAAGAAAGGGTAATGTATACCTCACAGACATCAAAGCATTTGGCCTATATAGCTGAGCCTGACTTTATCAGTTTTAATAATTCCCTGCTGGCTCAACCTAAAATTAAAATCTGTTGGTGAATTAAAAAAATCACAGTAAGAAGTATTTAAATTTTTAAGTGGAAGTTTATTTCTCTAGTAGAAGGCAAATAACTCAGTGAACCGTAAGGTAAAGTGCACTTTTTCTCGTAGGCTTTTTTTAGGTGGAAGTTGTGCCTATTTTTCCCAATACTGAGTTACCTTCATTATTTCAGTAAACAAAATATCCCTGAAAAACAGAGCCTGTCACAATGTCCTGTGTGTTAGGTAAGGGTTTTAAATGAAAGGTGCAATCTTCCTTGCTTCTGAGGGGACCTGTGCTTTTGTCTTTTCATAGCCACCACATGCTCCTCTCCAGCTCCTTGTGAGCTGTGGTCAGGGCCATGACATTTTCCAGCACTTCATTGCTCCTGACCTCCATTAGCGATGTCTCCTGTCTCTGTCTAGTGAGACTTGCTTACCTTTTCCATGTTTTTTTCTGTTCCTGTTCCTATAGAGCAGCTGTGGAAGTATTGGGTTTTTAGGTGGCAGTGCTTGGAAAACTGCACAGGCTCTTTGGGTCTTAAGAGCTGCAGCTGGAGGACCGTGTTTGGCTGGAGTGCATTTTTGGACTTGGATGTGCTAATGTCTGGTGTTGATGGCTGCAGGGTTGGGCAAAGACCAAGGAAGGAAGAGATGTGAAGCACAGAGGCAGTGATAGCGAGATGACATTGGCTCCACTTGTAGTAGGATCTTTGGAAAAAGTAAGGTTTGTAAAACCTTGGGAGGTTGTCTAATGGATCTTCAGGTGCTATAGAGATTTTATGCGACTAAGAGGGTGTTGTCTGACAGATGATTAGTATTTTTTTTAGAGCTGTTGGTGTGAAAGAGACCCCTGGCAAGATCTTTTTTGTCATACTCATATGCAGAGCTTTGAAGATACCAAGTGCTGTGCAAATCCTGGATTGCCATTTTTATTTTCTAACTTGGGCAGTCTTCATTCTTATGTGGATGAATTTGATACAGAGCTTTGGCTCTGAGCTCAAATGCTGTAATTGGCATGTTTAGTAGCAATCATTGCAGTGGAACTCAGTGCCCTCAGTTGGGTAGGAGCCCTGTTCTGGTGGGGTGCAAACATATAATGAGAAACTTGGGGTCAGACTCTTAAAATCATTTAAAGATAAAGCACTTCTGAAAATCTGACCTATGGTCCCTGCCCCTACTGAAAGGGAAAAAGCGGGGGAAAAAAAAGGAGGGGATTTCTGAGGGATGGAGGATATAAGCGACCACCAGCTTTACATGGGATCCGAAATCTGTGCCTGGATGTAAGGGACAGTGCTACAGGGAAAGAGCAGCTGGGGTACTGTTACCAGTGGTGCTGCTGAGACAAAGTATTGTGAAGCATGGCATTAGCCTACCTGTATGCAAAACTTGTGCTTACGTCCATCAAACAAATGAACTGATGGGGACATCAGCCTGGTTGTTGTCAGCTGACACTTCAGTGAGGTGCTGGGATGGAGCTGTGGGACCAGGGGGTAGAAGGTGCTAAGAGAATATCCCATGCAGCAAGGGCAGGGCTGGGAGCACAGTGAGGCTTGTGAAGGAAGTGGTGGATAAAAGTTGATATTGGTATAGGTAAGAGATTGGAGGGGAAGTATCATTCACAGCAAGGCTGGCTCATGAGGAGGTAGGAGGTATTTGAGCAGATGGGAGGATAGTGGCATTTCCACAGCTAAGTCATAGGCCTCTTCAAAATCCCACCCCACAATGTGAAAAGACTTTGTTTTGAAATATGCAGTGAGTTGTCTTGAACAAGATCAGGGAATGTGCACAGCTCACATTCAGTGCCTTTGGTGTTGAAGACAGAGAAAGAGCATTTGGGAGGGAGGTGGGTGCATGTGTTCGGTGCATGAAGAAGGGGACAGGATGAAGGGAGCATTTGTGGAAAGGAGGATGTGAACGTGGATCAGCTGGCCAGGAATATTTTATTATCCGCAGTGTGTTGGATGCCCCTGGAGCAGCTTGTAGGGCAAATAAATAGTGCCTTTCATTCAGGCACCTCTTGCAGGATGAGTGCCTGCTGCTGCTCACTCCCAGGAGAGAAGTGTCTGTACAACGTGAGTGGATCTGATTCTGTGCACAGCACTTCTGCAGTCATTCTTTTATGTAACAATGTGACTTTTATTTTTGGGAAATGCGAGATCAACGGGTGTTCAATCCCCCACACTTGTAGCAGAACTGGTATTAGTCTTCCTTGGAAACTGGATACGATTCATTTCAGTGAGGGCATCGTTGAATCTTGCGGGTTAGTCTGGGGGTGAACAGAAGATATAAAAATAAACATCTATATCAGAGTTGGGCAAAGAATCTTCTTGGAGCTGGTTAATTATGTTGAGTCCTGGACTTTTTTCCCCAGCCCCCCTGCTCCGTAGCCCTGCAGGATGACAGGAGTCGGGCACAGTGCTTTTCCAGCACAGATCAGCTAGCTGCACTGTACTGCCTGCTCTTGCAATGCCAAAGCAGTGTGTTTTGTCTTTAGTCAGATTGGCTCCATCAGTTCGTATTTTCTTCTGAATGGATAATAAAGTGGAGAATCATTTTGAGGCGAGGAGTGTTGGTGCGTGAGTGAGGCAGGGAGGCTGCGTGTGTGAGGAGCTAGGCAGTAAGCAGCTGACGAGGAGGAGTAAAGTAGCAATAGCTGCACAGCTTTCTCTCTGCCTCTGAAGTACAATATTTTCTGTTGAGTCACAACTGAAGAGAAGGATGAAGTTTTAACTGTACTTGGTACTGCCTGTGAAAGGGAAGAGATGCACTGTGCTGGTGAACTGAATAACGTCTGTTGAGGGATACTCCTGGAAGCTGACAGGACTTCTGCTTTTTTGGCTCTTGCATTCACCGGCTTCTGCTGTTTTTTGCTTTTTGGATTTTTAGTAGCTGTTTTGCCTTTTTTTTTAATTATTTTTTTTTTTTTTACCCCTTCAAAACATGCCTTCAACTTTATGTGATTTCTCATCCTAGTGCTGCTGTGGAGCAGGATACTCTCAGTGCCTTTAACGTTGCTTTCCTTGATACCTGAGATGGGACACCAACAATATGTTGATAATCTCCATAGTGAAAGTTCATTATATGGTGTACCTTTAACAAGATTAGGAATTCTTCAGGACTTGTCTTTTCTATGAGAACAAGCTATTGTATTCTGTAGTTTTCTATTAATTCTATATATTTGCTTTACATTTTAACCTTTTATTTTGAAGGAGCAAGGTAAGTGAATGATTGGAATAAATGAACTGCTGGGTATAAACTGCAAGTAGACAGCAACCAAGGAGAATAGGTCTTTATTTTTACAGTGGGCTTGTGTGTGTGTGTGTTTACTTCAGCAATACAATAGCTCTATTGGAAGCTGACTGGATTTAAACATGTGCTTTCTAAAAACAATTTACTCTTAGTATGTTCATTTGTATGCTCTATTTCTTAGGCTTTGTATTCACCCGTTAGACACTAATTGTATATGTCTTATTGCTAGTATAATTGAGGTTTTGTCTGCTTACTTCTCATACTTCTCTGTTAAAAGGTTTTGTATCTCGGCTGGAATTTGACATCAAAATCACTATGTGAAGAAGAGTTAAAGGGAAAGGGATTTGGGGATAATTTAAATTTAAACACTTGAAAAGCAAATAGTTTGAGGTAATTAAATTACTGGTTTGATTCTTCCTTAAGTGTCACATAAAATAGGCATGCTTTTAACCCAGAGTATTTATTGGCCTGATTCCCTGTACTGGGAAGCTTGTGAGTTGATGAGATGAGATGAAATGACTGGCGTGCAGGAGTGGTGAGGGTGCTGTACAAGCTCGTGAATCAGACCAGATGGTGTGACTTTCAGATATCTTTTCAGTTTTCACTCCTTTTATATGGGCAGCTTTCTTTTGCTAATGGAGCAAGCCTTTGAGGGATAAACATCAAGACTAAATACAGAATGCTAAGGTCTTCTGTCCTCAAGATGAAAAGGAGAAAGCTTATAGAAGTAAAGCTGCAGGGTTAGCCCAGAAGGATTTTTGTTGCCAAGTGCGCTGCAGTTTAGCAGCATGAGCTGGAAAACCCTAATTATTCCATCAGCTGCCTACACTGCCGTCACCCAGCCTGGCTGAACACTGCTTGAGCTGCCTGCTCTAAAGGAGTGCAGGACAGGTCAGGAACAGTGAGCAAGATCATGTAGCACCAGTCTGCACCGCAGCTGTGCTGGCACTGCCCTGACAACAGAAGTTAGATCTCCTAACCCGTCACCTTGTCTTGGTGAGTGCTACCTGTCCCTCCCCTGCCTGAGTGTCCCTGTGAGCTGAGGCAGCATTACCTGAAAAATCAGCCCCAGACCTCCTCTGCGAGTAATCAGTTTTGAGAAAATTCTTAGGGATGAGTGTTTCCTGGTGGTTCTTGTGAGAAATGCAGTGCTTGAAGAGTTCCCTGTTTTTCTTCAACACTGGGTTGTAAATTGAATTACAAGTAGAGGAAAGGTTCAGCATGTTCTGTTTCTGGTAGCCTAAGCAGAGCTCTTAGCATCCTTCAGTGTTTTCATAATGATGCGTGGAAATCAGAAGTACTGGTAGTGCTGTCTGCTCTCTGGTTAGAGGTAGCTGAATAATCAGAAACCTTTCCCTAAAGCCTAGCAGATATTTCTACAGTTCTGATCCCAAGGCAGGCCAGCTCTCCAGTACTGTGTTTCAGTTCTTGGTACTGTTCCCTTTAAACAAAAGTTGGTTCTTGCTTCTGGCTCATCTGTTCGATGTAATACTTGGTCCTTAGGATCCTGATTTGGGAAAAATCTGTTCTAAGGAACAACTTGTCCTTTAGTTTGTCATGGGTCTTCCATTTAATGATTGATCAGCTGTGTACACACACGCACACACATATCCCCCCCCCATGCTGTGGTAAAAAGGGGGCTATTGAGCTTAACTGTTTCTTACTTTGCTCTTAAACTGCTGATTGCTGCTGCTCAGGTTTTGTATTTGCTACTGAGGAGTGAAGTAACTTATATAAGAAGGATAGAAGCAGGTGTGGGTTATTTGGGTTTTTTTGGTTTGGTTTTTTTTTTTTGGTTTGTTGATGTGGTGTTTTTTTCGTTGGTTGGTTTTTTTTTTTTTTTTGGTAGTCAATTATTCTTTTCGCCTTTTTCTGAGCACAGGAGAGTCTCAGAACTAGGTAGATGCCTTAGACTTAGCTTGCTGCCAGCTAGGCATGAGTCTTGCACTTCCACAGTCAGCAGCTTTCAGCCTGTGCCTCCCTCTGCACTCGGGGACAACCCTTATTTCTGTCTCTGGGTGCCGCCTTTTCTTGGCAGCCAGGTAATGACAGACCTCATTTGTTATTGCAACCGGTGCATCGCTGTGCCAGCCGCTGCTACTTTTAGCTTGCAGAAAAAGCTGTGATAAAAGGATGTGGCTGCAGAGGGAATAAGCACCTCTTGAAGAATGGCAGGGCTGGCTGCTGCTGAGGCTCTCTGAGGGCTCCCAAGACAGCTGGACTTAAAAGACCTGAACATCTCGGTGCCTCTCCATCTGTGCTCACAGAAGTGATGCTGGGTGGATGACCGACGTTAGTCCCATTTTACAGAAGGCTGAGACACACTTAGCACCACTTTTGTGGTGTCCCCTGTGTCTGTAGGCGGTATTAACGAGTTAAGGCAGCGTGTGCTATCTCCTTGCTCTACTACATAGTGATACTCTTTAATTACATTAATTTAATTTCATGCTGTTTTGCAACAGATTTTTTTACACTGGTGAATGCACTCACAACACTTGGGTGGGTGTTTTGCCCTCACACTTAGAGATTTTTACTGTTCCTTCACTTTATAGCTACACTGATAACTTGCTGGTACAGCAAAATATTATTCAGAGGTGTTTTTTGCCTCAGTTGAACGACCTGGTGTAAAAGGTAAGAAGTAAATGTGATGTGGGAGGTGCAGAACTGTGTAATTCATTCAGCCACTATGCAGTGTTCACTGGGTCAGTTTTTCACCATGGGGGGGTGACTGGCTGAACCTGACCTTTTGTCACATCTATCAAACTGCTTTGGAAAGATCTGAAGTGTGTTTTTTCTAAAATGTGACAGGTGGGAAGGCTGGCTGTCGTTGATGTCTGCATTGAAGTGTTCTGACACAGTTTTTGCTCAGCTTTATTGAAACAGACCTGTGGGTACAGATGAAACCAGGAAAACATCATTGGAAGTGCTTAAAAATTTCAGAAGGCTCTAAAAGCCAGGGGTGTGTGGGAGGGGTGGGGAATGTGGTTGTGAAACCACACAGTAATTCCTGGGCCAGAACCTAGGTTGAGGCACGTCTGCAAAGGAACCATGAAAGGATTACTGAGGGACTGTGAAATAGTTTCTTTGTTCACATTGTTTTGTTTTTAAAATCACTTTCATCCTTTTGTAGCTACCATCTATTCAATGGTATGGATGTGTTTCCTCTTTAACCTCCTGTGAAGTGCCATGTGTCTCTTCTGCACCTTAATTTTAGCTGAAATGTCCTGAGGTGAACAGGTTTTTCAAAAGTAGGTTGTGTTCTTCAGTCCTGCTGCTCTTTGCCCAGGATTGCTCAGTTTAGTACCTTCTTGTTCTGATCATTCATGCCAGGACTGAAAAGAGCTTGTGTTAATTATCGGGAGAAGGTTTGAAAAGAGGCACATTCTCAGAAGCAAGCAATAATGCCATGTTTAGGTATGATCCAACCCCAAATTAAATCTAATTATGTTAATTAGAAAATTGCATGCTCACCTCCAGAAGTCATACATCAGCAAAGCTGGCAGTAACCCTTCATATCTCTGTTAAGCCTTGTTGTTAGGATTCTTTCAGCAATTAACGTGTTTAAAAATGCTGTAATATTCCCAGGAGGAGTCGATGTTTCAGCATGCAGAGTGCTGGGGCGATGTTGCTATGGCAGCCTTAGCCATGATTTCTCTATCTTGTTAATGCCAAAACCTTTCTTTTCCCAGAATGTCCTGCATTTTAGTTATTGATATTCTTCATGTTTAAATGGTTCTTTGTAATGTAGAAAGACCATTTCTCAGTCATTTCGTCGCTTTTCCTAATGTAATTGCTAGGGCAGGTAGTGCAATACCACTTTGTGTGGACTGTAAATATAATCTAATTTAAATTACTTCACTTAGTGGTGGCATGAGTTGATAGCCAGAGAGGCTGCCGTGAATTTTTTTTTAATCATAGTTAACTGTTTTTATAGCTCTTTGCTGGTGACTCTGAACATCACATCTACCCTGGGGTACCAACACCTTCTCACATGATGGTGTGGGGTAAAGGTGTCTCAGTATTTCCCTTAGTGTGGTGAAAACTAGACAACCAGTTAAAAGGCTTGTCAGGCATTGGAACAGGCTGTGCAGGGAAGTGGTTGGGTCACCATCCCTGGAGGTATTTGAAAGATGTATAGGTGTGGCGCGTAGGGACATGGTTTACTGAAGGACTGGCATTGTTAGGTTACCAGTGGGATCTGATATCTTAAAGATCTTTTCCAACCTAAAAGATTCTATCATTCTGTAAGATAAACCTACATCATTTCAGCAGAGGTTTAGTGGACATAGGGGTTGTGCTCTACCTGCTGTTCTTCCACTCAGCTGCAGCCAGCTCACCGCTGTGCGTGGCAGTGCTGAGGGCACCGCCGTGCTGCCTGGTTTTGAACCATCCGGTGGCTCACAGAAGTGAAGATGCTGCTCAAGAGGGGGTTGCAGCCAGCTGTCCCGGCTTTGGTGAGAGCCTGACCTTCCCCAGAGTGCTGTAAGTGTAAAGTATGACTGATTCCTAGCTGATGAGCAGAGGTCTCATAACTGCATTTTATCCCTTCATGGGATTTCTCATGTTCTTTTTTCTTACGGTGCTGGTATGCCGTGCTTTTGCTCCTGTTGTCATGGCAAATCCGTTTATCAAGAGGAATATTCATGTATGCAAGGATGTTTCAGAAGTTTGCTCAGTGACAAGGTAATAAGCTGTGCAGTGTTTGTGGCAGTTCACCTGTTTCCCCTGTCTAAAATATTAGTATGTTAACTTTGTCCTCATGGGAATAGCAAAACAACCCTAATACCCCCAAGTAAAGCCAGCTATGTCTTCTTCCTGCTTAGCCTGAGCCTGGCTTCCTTTTGGGAAGTTGGGGAATGTAGAAATGATGGTACCCGTGCATGCTGCGCTTCAGTCTGCGCATGCAGAGACAGCTGTGCTGAGCCGAGCGTGGAGTTCTCCTGGAGAGAAAAGCCTGCTAAAAAAGCAGTCAGAATAAAGCTTGTGTAGTCATTGAGGGCTTGCGGGATCTGGCAGGATACCAGGATGCAAATATGCTTTCTTTAAAGACTTGTTTTCTTGTTACGTGTTAATGTGACTCCTGGAGTGATTCTGGAAGAGAAAAAGACTGCAGGAAGGGTTTGCATCCAGATTAGATTCCCTGCCCCCCCGCTGAACCTGCATTCACTTGCATGGTCACTTTGCCTGTCTGTGCCACAAGGAAGCATGACCCTAACACACAAACAACATTAGAGGAATAGGAGATATTTACAGGGGACAAGTGAGTGCAGAGTACCTATTCTGGAGCCATGGAGGGGAACAGGAGCACACGCATGACCCTGGGTGGAGCAGAGGAATGAAGGACCCTAGCAGGAGGTGCAGATGCCCTGTGGGGCCAGCAGATACCCAGAGCTCCAGGTCAGAGCATGGGTCTGGGATGGCAGAAGGCAGGGAATGGAGGAACGAAGCCTGTGGGAGAGGTGCAGAGGGCGATTCTCTTACCTGCTTCTTGGCATTCTTTTAAATGGGCAATGATTTGCTTTTTGGTGGAAACTGAGATTTCCAGTCACTTCCACCCACTGTAGGGAAAGGCAGAGAGGCTTCCATCTGAGCCAGAGCTGCTGTCCTCGTGTTCTGCTCTGGCCTTGTTCCCAGCATGGGAGGAAACAGCTTTTGTCCCTCTTGTGGCAAACTGGAAAGATATTGCTGGTATTTGAAATAAATGATTTTTTTTTTTTTTTACTTAAGTATTTCTGCATATCTATATATACTTATACATAAATACATATACCACAAACACTATATAAATATATAAAAATGACAGCTTTGTAGCATTTGCACTGAGCTGCCTGCTTTGGAATGGCTGCAGTCCTGCAAGTGCAGTAGGAAAAAGTGTTCTTTGTGACAAACTGCTGCTGTTAAGTGCTGCGGCAGATAAAGGAGAGTGAACTCTGGCCTGAACCGATTTCTTTTTTAAATTAAAATGATCATTAATCCCTCCTGATGCCTCGAAAGTTGCATGTGGAAGGAAGCATGATGAGCTTTCTGAGGAAATCCTTGCACAAGCACGTGTAGTCTTTTCTTCTTTTCTCCTAGTACTTGGGGTTTGATATGCTAGGAAATATTTGAAATGAGCATCCGTGTGTGCTGCCCTCAAGCAGCATGTGTGAAGCCACAGCTGTAGAACCCTTCTTCTTGGGTGCCATTGAATTCAGGTACTGTCTCTCTAAGGATTCACATCTTAATATTGATATAAAAGTGTTTTTCTGGTGTTAAACACCAGTTAGCCACTCAAATGAAAGGTAAACTGTGTAAGTGGTGGAAAAAGAGAGCCTAAGCAAATACTTCTTGGGTCAACCTTGTTCCATGAGGGAATAGTTAGATAAGAAAGACATTAAAAAAAAAGCCTAATCTTTATGGACCGATGGCCTGAAAATTCTGTAAAATTAAAACTTATTTTCTTTAAGAAGCTGATAATCAGGCTAAGAGGGAATTTGTTTATACTACAGATTTAGCTTACAAATACAAACAAATAGGCAGGTATTGCCTTTGGTATGGAAGTTCAACTGAGATGCTGGATGATGTGGCTTAAACCTGAAGCACAGATGCAGCCTCTGCTATGGCATATTAATTAGCTCTGATTATAGAGACTGGTATTTGCAAATGATGCTTCCTGCAGATCAAAATCCACTCTCTCCTTTCCCTGCCCCGAGAATGAAACAAAAACATAAACAAGGTATTCACCAGGGTGAAAACGCTCACTGGCAGAAAAATGCTGGTGGTAGCGCCAGTGGCTGTCAGGTAGAGCTGGAGGATGTGCTGGGGGGGATTCTGCACTGCAGCGGCTTGGGGTCAGCGCACATGTGGAAACCGTGAGTTAATGCTTTGGAAATGGGCATCATTGTATGATGCCTGAAAGAGGCACCAGACAAGAGCTTCTGTGAGCTCTGGAGCTGGCCCTTGCGTGCTAAAAATGCTCAGAGTCCATTGGGCTGGACCTTAGATCAAAGCTTTAATTCAGAGCAAACAGACCTACTGTAGTGTTCGGTCCTCTGCTTAGCATGACAGCATGAAATATTTGGGCTCAGCACCTGGTCCAGCGTTCTCCATTGAGTGCTGCCAGGATGACATGTGGCCTCACTGCAGAAGACTTGGGGGCTGGAAAGACTATGTTAGGAGAGCCAATGTTACTAGACCTCAAGGAAGGTGTGAACGGAGCAGCAAAAAAGGTCTTGGTATGAACTGTTAACACATTAGCCTTAAAACAGCTAAACCAAAACCAAGGTTAGAAAATGTGTTTCTATTCCTTTCGACATGGCAGAAAACCATCCTGCGCAAAGCTGGATGCACTTGGGAAAATTTGTTAGGCTGAAAGTTACGTGTGACAATTCTGTTTGTGCATTGCGGAGCTTAAAAAATTATTTTTTTTTTTTTAGAAACAGGTAATCATAAAAATGAAAGGCAGTTAGTATAGGTCTTAAAGCAATCAAGAATGTGGAAAAGAATATGTCTTTCAGCAGCAGGTCCAAATTGAATTGTCAACAGTATTGGTGTTCTCCAGACACCTTGACTCCAGGAGGACCTCTGTATGGGTCTCCATCTGCCTTCCTCTCTGGAGGAAAAAGCTGATTGTATGGTGCTTAGTAAGTACAGCAGTGAAGACACATGAAGATTTCAATTAGTTAACCAGAGTATTTTTTTTTTTAAATTTTGCTCTTTACAGGGGGGATTTAAATTGGGAAAATGATCCACTGCAAAATCTTGAGGGTTGGAGCCGAAGTGACGTGCAGAATCTTCATGCTGTCAGCTCAACCTGTTCGTACATATGCTGAGTGTGGCATATTTAACTGCAGGTTAGCTTGGGAGCTTGTAAGCTTTGAGGTTTTGTTTTTCTTTAGTGTTTGGTAGCAAAATATTAAGATAAAAATACTAAAATAGCAAAAAGGTTTTACACTTAAAATCTGTCATCCAGTCTTCCTGCCACTTTACATCACTTCGTGTAATTCCTGTGGGACAGCTGGTACTGTGCCAAGTTAATCTTGATTTCTGCTTTGGTTTAAAGCAAGAAAGGATGAAGATTGCAGACTTGAAAGGAAAGGAAATGTGCAGGGATAGAATCCCTAACAATTGTCAGAATTCTGTATTCAGAGGGGTAATTAAATCACACAGTACACCAGTGCCAGGAGCTCAGCTTGAAATAATTTGCAAACCTGGTAGAAAAAGGGGATGGCCACAGAATTGCTGTTATAGTCTTTTTGTCTTTTCTTGTCTTGTCTTTTTTTTTTTTTTACTTTTTTTTTTTTTTTTTTTTTTTTACTTTCTTGGATAGAAGAGGGAGTGAGGCGCACTTATTTTGACAAAGAAGGACCTGATCTGGGGAGCAGGCCAAAACCAAGATGATGTCTGTACACTTTAAATAGCACATCCTCTTTCTGTTTGCTTTTATATGTATGCTGGGATTTTTATTCTGCTGGTTAAGTTTGGCTATATCTGTCTGAACAAAACTGTAATGTTTTTTTCCCCTCTTTTGGTAGCTGCTTCGTGACAGAATAAAAACTGGATGTGAGTTGTGCATTGTGAAGTGATTGATGTGTGCTTGTGCAGCTTGTAGCACTATGAGAAACACAGGTGCAGCTGCTGATGATGTTTGCTAGAAGTAGATTGAAAAAGCAAGAAAATGAAATTGTGCTTCTGCACAGAAAACCTGTTGTAAAACTGTGGGGCAGGAAGCAATTCCGGAAGCACAAACTCCATTTGTTTCTGCGGGACAAAATGAAGAGGCTTCTTCAAGGCCAGGTAGATGAGAACCCAAACCATGCTCATCACTGCCAGCTCTCCCCGTTGGAGATTGAAACAGACATGTTTGTTTGTGGAATAAAGAGGAGCTCTGCAAGCACTGAATTTTCCACTGCTGGAGGGGACTTTCATCAGGATGGAGGATGTGATTCCAAGGGAGCGAGTGAAGTGTGTGTTGGTGAGGTGGAACTGAACTGGGATGGCTATGTAAAAATACCGTGCTCGGTTCAACAGAACAAGAAGGACTTTCAGGGAAATTCTTCTGATGGTTCAATGCAGACCTCTTCTGAAAGAAAGGGCAGAGTGTCTGAGGGTCAGGACCTTTCTTCCCTGAGTGTTACCATGAGCTGGAGAGAGGTAGCTGAAAGGCAAGGATGCTTTCCCCAGGAAAAGCCTGCTTCCTACAAGAGCCGTAGAAGGCAATCAAGAGATCGCTCAGCTGATGTGGTTGATTATATTGTTAAGGAGCTCCAGGGAATAAGTCGCATCCAGACAGAGATTGCAGAGCTCCGGCAGCACCTCACCTTGATAAAAGGCTCTGTGGATGAAGTCTCCAGCTGTGTGGATACGGTCTTGAGTGAGATAGAAGGCCTGCAAGGTGGTTCCACTGGCAAAACCCAGGGTACACATGCCCGAGAGCCAAGCAGGGAGGTACACAAGGAAGAACCAGTACTGTATTTTTATGGCATTCCAGAAAAAGACGGGGAAAACACAGTAGAGCTTATCTGCAGCTTCTTGTCTGAATATCACTGTTTCAATGGTATCCAGTGCAGTAAGTATATAAAAGATGCTTACAGATCAGATATTGGTACAGGCAAGCCATTAATGCCAAGACCAGCAGTTGTGAAACTTGTCAATTCTGAACAGAGGGACTTCATTTTACAGAAGTCTATCCTTCTGCAAAGCTCAGGGGTCCGGATTGCTACCAGTGAAGAGCAAAAGCGGCAGAATGGCCAGAGAGGGCACAAAACAGATTCAGTCTCTTTGCAGTCTGGTGTTAAGAAAAATCATCGCAACTCAGCGAGTCCTGATGCAGCTCAGAGAACTGATGCAGTTGGACACCTTCAAATGGATTCATGTCAGGTTAAGTGTAAAAACACAAGCAGGAAAACACAGTGCATAGTGGAGAGACTTGATTTTGTGCAGAAGTCAGCCTTGACTAAGAAAAGCAACTCGATACCTGAAACTGGGAAGGAATCACAAACAATAACCTGCAGTGAACAGCCTTCAGGTGACAGTGACACTCACCAGGCCTTTCATGAACCTCCACAAAATCCACAGGTGACCAATTTGGCCAAATTGGGTGATGGAGATTACTGCTGCTCATCTGACTCTTTGGGCCGTGGAAGCCAGAAGTGTGCTTCAAGCAATGGTAGTGAGCGCAAGCGTGACACTGAAAGCATCACTGAGAATTGTTCTTCCCTTCTAGATAAAGATGAGGGAATAACTGCAGAAGAAGTTGAAACAGACTGTGATACCCCATGCAAATTTACCAGTGCGGAGAAAGCTGATACTCAAAGAGAAGACATTTCTAGTGGGGTCACAACCATTAGCTACGATCATACAACAGATGAAATGGCTGATAGTAGTGATAGCTTGAAAGATATGATCCAAATGGACCTGAATGACCAAGATCCAACTGATCAGGTCTTTAGGGATGTCCTGGAAAATTCCCAGTATTTCCTTGACCATTCCCGGGATAACATTGATCTTGTAGACATGAAGTTCTACACTAATAAGCTTGGGAAAGCTATTAATCACTTCAGGTCTGCTCTGCAAGTGGTGTTTCACAAACTGGAGACAAGCGATTCTGAAATCCTTTTGGAAAATGATAGTGGCTTGCAGATGGATGATGACAATACACCTGTGCTGACCAGTTCAGGTATGTGTGGCAGCTCTGACAACTTCGCAGAAACCCCTCCTAGTCAGTCCTCTGAGAGCCAGGCAAACACAACTGTCAACAGTGAAGCATCTGCTCAGGTGCAGTTTGCCTCTTCCGTTCTTTCCTCTGTTCCACATGAGCCTCCTGTTCCCAGTTTGATGCCATCATCTGACTGTGAAATCCTCGCTGGGCAGCGCTCACCTCCTGAGGAGCTCGGAGCAGATATGAACTCTCTACCTGAGCCAGCAAAGGAGTGCAGACCCATGAGCCTTGACAAAGTGTGCGCAGAAACCATCTACCTGAACAAATGCATCAACAATTTCAAAAATGTGCTGAGGGAAAAGAGGCAAATGCGTAGGAGACTCTTAAAAGAATTAGCACAGGAAGGAAACTGGATTTCTGCTGAGGAGACAAATTCAGGTAAACCAAAAAAATACTTTTAAAGAGATGTCAAAATCTAATATTTGTGCAGCCAGTAGGCAACACCATACTCTCTGGGTGAACAGTTTATTAGAGGTTGTGAGCAAATAATTAAAAAGGCAAGGACGTATGGTATACAACAGCGCTGACCAAAAAAAGCCCTAAAATTTATTGTGTAGCACACTCTAGGTTATGTAAGTTAGTAAGCTGAAAACTCAGAAATTAAGAAATGTAAGTTAGTAAGCTTCACCTCTTTTTTTTTTTTTCTTTTTTTTTCTTTTTTTTTTTTTCCCCAGAGAGAGGGAGATTTGCAGTGCATCTTCAAAATAGCAGGTGTTAGGGTTTTTCGTCATAATTCGTGACTTGGTTTCTTTTTAAATATAATAGTTAAGACATGTGATAACAAAGTGTGCATTTGAGCTAAAAGTAGCCAGATTTACAGTTTGGGGAATTGAATGGATCCAGACTTCAAGTGGCTCCATCACGAAGTGGGAGTTCTCAGTGTTTAATCACTGCTAGATGTTATCCTAGTAGAGACCTTTAAAAATAAAAATAAAATTAAAAAAAAATATTGAGACCTGTGCTTTGGTATTGTTTCCATGACTTGTCTGTGAGATGGGAAATTTTGCACTTCTGTGGAGCTACATCCCTTATTGCCAGCGCAGATAATGAAGTGTTTGACCACAGCAGATGTGAGCTGATACAGTGGTGGAG
Organism: Falco rusticolus; assembly: GCF_015220075.1. NCBI lineage: Eukaryota > Metazoa > Chordata > Aves > Falconiformes > Falconidae > Falco > Falco rusticolus. The sequence goes on along the minus strand of NC_051210.1, from coordinate 73,652,521 downwards.
CAGTGCCGGATAACACATGCCTAAGGATGTGAGAGGTAGAAGTGACCAACATGTTTTGATGGGCTTTGATTTGGTAGAACGAAACCTAACCTTGAAATGTAGGTTCATCTGCCCCCTCCCTCACCAGGTGGTGAGAAAACTTCGGTGATGTCGTCTCTGTCCAAACCACTACACAGTTAAGGGAAGAGGCTTTGTATCAAGAGTGGAAGATACTAGAAGTACAGCTTGAAATCTTCACATCCTTATTGTGAACCTCCTTGTATCAAGTATTTTGTTCACTTTTCTCCTTGCAGTTGTGAAAGCTAGTCGGAATAATCAGAGAGCTCTTTTTCCCATTGAAAAGAGTTTATTTGCTCCAAGTGTCTTTTCCAGTGACTGCTTTTGCTGTGAAGAAACAATCTGTCAATCTGTGTCTGACTTCTGTACCAGTGACCTTCTCAGTTATGCAGATCACAAAGCTTGTAACCAGCTCTTCACTTACTTTGAGGTCCTTAGTGTGGAGTTCAGACAAACAATAGGTTTTTAATGAGGGAAACACTAGGATTTGTTAGCAGGCTCGGCACAGCTACATATGTATTTTTGTGCTTCAAGGGAATGTTTAGATTATTAAAGTATAGATCATACAGATGAAGCTGATTTTTAATTTTTGTTATTATTATTCAGAAAGCTATTTTTATTTTCTGTTAATTATTTTCTTTTTTTTCTCCCCTCGTTTTTGCGTACTGCTCAAGTCCTGGACATATGTCCTAATTTTAGGACCCAAGGGAACAGACAGCGGTTTGGATTAGCATTTGCCACAGAGCAGCAAAAGTACTGAAGTAACCTATTTTTGAATGTGAGAGGAGGCTGCTCATCTTAGCAGAATTTGAGCAGTACAGGCATGTTCACGGAGTGAGAAGCAGCCAAACCAGTTAAGGCGGGGGAGGATCACAGCTGGACTTCAGTACCTTAGTTCTGACTCTGGGGTGGATTGACATTCCTGAGCCTCCCTGGCTCAGCTCTCCTGAACATCATCTAGTGACATGACAAAGAGTTGATGCTTGTTGGAAACCCATGTAAAGGCATATCTATATGGTATATATGACAATTGAAGTTATAAGTATGGGATGAAATCATGATGCTCTGAGAGACAGGAGGAGTCTAAAGGAGTCAAGAGTAGTGGAAAACACGGGATAAGGGATGAGAAAAGGGAGAGAACTTTGGGGAAAAAAACCCCAAACTGGAGGAGACATCAGAAAGCAAAGCACCCCAGACGATCAGAGCAAGGCAGAGGCGCTGTGAAGGGAAGAACATGCCTGTCCAGAGTGGAGGTCAAGGGACCTAATCAAAGCAGCAGTGCTCACGCAGCACAGAGCACGTGGGCAAGGAAGCAGTGGGTGAATAACCACTTGGCAGTAGCCAGAGTGAGAAAAGGGGATGACAGTGCTGCCAAGGGCTGTAGAGCACAGTAAACTTAACCATGTAATATGCCAGTTCGAAATAGGATCGTTTTGGCATGCATTTTCCAAGAAAGTGAAGCAACTGTTTCATGTGCTTCTTCACTGTACTCAAAAGAAGTTTGAGCCAAGCTCTTGTTTTCTTCCTTTGGAAAAAAGCATCATACACTGAATGCAATGAGAGGTTGTTGGTTTGCTTTTTTTTCCCAGCTGCAGATGAGTGTTTATGTCTTTACTTTAAAAATATGATTTGTTCTTAATAGGCTTTTTAGGTTCCTGAGTTGGGTTCACTGAAAACCCAGTTCTGCCTGCTGGCTTTTTGATTCTGAGCCTGAACTGGTGTATTACTCATGCCTCCTTAAAAGTTCAGTTCAAGGTATGTTATTAAATGTGTTTGGCAGCAGTCTGCGGCAAAGGAATGGATAATAACTTAGGAGGTGTTGGTAAATCTGTGTGTTTTGGTGAATCAGAGATGATGCACTGGCATAAAGGTTTATTTATAGTTGTACACAGATGCAAATTACCAGCACAAATTAGAATTTGGCAGATGTGTGTAAGTAATTGTTGTTATATTGTTGAACAAAAAATTCTTCAATTTGAAGTCAAAAGAGAAAAAATAAAATAATCCCTGAAAATCTGAGCAAGCTTTTAAAGTTTTAATTTGGGGGGGGAGGGGGCAAGAGTAAGTGAATTTGAAGACAGTTTGACTTTGTGTATGTTTAAATAAAGCCTTAAAATGGCAGAGATTTTTGTAGATGTAAATTGACTCCTCAAAAGTAGAATAGTGAAAGAATTCTGTGATGAGGGTTTAACCAATTTAGTCACTATTGATGATGCTGTGAGCACACCTGTTATAATGAGACATGATCAGAAGATTTTAAATCTTTGTCTGCAGCTTCTCAGAGCTTTGTCAAACTTATTGGCCTGAAACGGTCCCTAACAGCTTTAAACTGAAGGGGCTCAGAAATCAAAAGATAAATATGGAATTTAAGCCAAAATAATCCTTTTTTTTTTTCCCCCAAATGAATCTAATGCAAGACTTATTGCTTTGTGTTTGTATAAAAATAAGCTTGACCTACATTTGAGAAGCTCTAGTGCCCTCAGGCCTTAAAATTTGGCAGTGCTAGTCTGTGTCAAAGATTTTCTGTGGAAAATCAACCCGAAATGAGTGGAGTGAATAAGCTTTTGAAAAAGGTGTAGTTTGCGTATGCTCACTGATGGCTTGCTACAGTTGAGCTGTTGTGCTGCCCGAGACTCCATCTGTCCTCAGTGTTTTCCAGCTGGGAGCTAAAGCAGGGCTTTTCCTCTTGGCGTGACTGAGAGCCCTGGCAGGCCTGGGAGGGGACATCAGTCCAGGTCTTCTGCATCTTCTGCCTTCAGAGACTTCACAGGAGACATCAGGAAAGAATCTGGTTCAAATAGGAGTGAAAAACCCAGGAATGAGGGAAGTCTAGATCTTCCTGGGAGACACTGAAACAACCCCAGGGACTGAGTCAGGAGAGATTGGGTTGGGTTTGAAGGCTTTGGGATGACCATGCACAAAGAAGGACAAAACCAGAGGTCTTGAAGAGGAATTGGGTCTGCCTAGGTGAGGTTTTGCTTAATAGAGCAAGACAGGCAGGAAGATGGGGTAGAAAATTACTTTAGATGGGGGACAGTCAGAAGTGCCTGTGCCCAAAAAAGCATGTTGTCATCTGAGGCTGGGATGGAACCCCAGGTTTCCTCAGGTTGTCCAGGTTGGCAGGTCTGTGCACAGCTGGCCACCAAAACACGGCATGCCTGCAGCACTGGCCATCGTGCAGAAGACACAGCGTCCTGCTGCTGCCGTTTTCTCCTTTGTTAGCTCCGAAGAAGCAGCCTGCAGGGTGGTCCGGAGGCTTTCCTCCCTGGTGAGGATCCACGCAGGCATGCCTTAAGGTGGAGAGAAGGGTTTTTATTTTAGCTACAACCCAGCACTTCGTTTGCCAAAGTTACTTGACTTCGCCTTAGTGATTGACTTAAAATAGCTTCTCTATTTTCCTGTCTTAGTGATTGCATGTGTGTAATTATACCCATATAGACAGTAACTTTGAAAACTATTTTAGCTTTTAAACCAATTTGAGTGGCCCTTGTTGCCATGAAGATATTCCTTCCCCTCCCTCTTTCATATGCAAATGAGTAATATGATTTTTCTGTGCAGATACAGAATTACCTGATTGGAAGACTTAAAAAAAAAAATACCATGTCTGCACCGGAAGTTTTGAGTGTGACTCTCATATAACTTTACTAGCCTTGAAATTGCCTTTCCATAAACATGAGATTTGGTGTAGGAGGCTTCTGGATATATATATTTTTTTTTTTCAGAGGAGAATTGCCTAGATTTATAACACCAGAAAATATCTCCCTGCATTATGGTATTTGCCAAAGCAAAATGTGTTCCATGGGAACGAGTAGTTTCCTCATAATGGGCAAAATGCACAGGGGGCAAGGAGAGGAGGAGGGGGGATGCTTCAGATGCAGGCAGTGGATGCAGTCTGGGGGGAAAAGAGGAACACATCTGTTCCTTTCTGTAATAAATACAGGTTCTCTTTCCAATATTATAAGTAGTAGCTCCCTTTCTGTATTAAGATTACTTAAAATTCTTGAGTTAATTAAACAGGAACTGAAACTCTAAAAATCAGCTCTCAAAAGCCTATGTTCTACTGCATGTGCAGTTATGGATGAAATTTGATTAGTTTAACTTGAGATTAATTAGTAGAGATTAATTAACTGCTATACATTGCAGGAAGCACATGGGAAAACTCTCCGCTGCACAAATGTTTTATCAACTTGCGGCAAATGTTTACCCCACTTTCTGAAATCATTTTACAGATCTCATGGCAGAAATCTGGTCTATTAACTTTTGTTCCTCTCCTTTTTTTGTGTGTTTGGTTTTTTTTTTTGTTTTTTTGTTTTCTCCACAGAAGGAGGTAGAGGGGAGCTCCAGGTTGTACGTTGTCCCTTGTAACCAGTATCTCTTTCTGAAACACTTGTTTGTGCATGCCTTGCTTTCATCTAGCCAGTTGCTCCTGTTGAGGCATTGAAGTTCAGTTTAGCATGTTACGGTTGTCAGAGGAATTGTTAACACCGTGTATGAGTTAAGAGTCTGTTCAGTGCATATTACCTTGTATGAAGAGGGAAAGATGAATGCTTAGACAGATCGCTTCCCTTCGGTGCTCTGTGGGGTATGTGTAATGTACACAGGCACCGCGTTAGCAGAGTACAAATTGTGTGTCTTGTCTTTTCCAGCCTTCTTCTTTATGAATCTTGTTTAAACCAAGTATTTCATCATTTTGCCTCAGTTGTATTACTTCATTCCATCTCTATCAGATTCATACACATAGAGCAATTGAAGTCAGAAATACTGCTGTGGGCTATAATACTGAGATTAAGCAAGACTATGGATGCTGGGAGGTGTCTGCTGCAGATCCTGTGCCTTTTTAGCTGGCTACAGGCTGCACTTCGCTTTGAGCTGGGCTGTGTACCCCATGGGAAGGGCAACACCTTTCCCTTAATACCTACAGCTATTGCAGCTCCACTCGTGGACCAGTTGTCTCTATTTATCACCCTGTGGGCAACAGGTGGCTCTTTCCTCCTAAGAGGATCTGCAGTGTAACGTCTTACATTGTGTTTGCAACTGTACCTCACATAGAGACATTTCTGGCTTTTGGATGCTCAACAGTTTTATTTTCTTAAATCTATGCTCTGTGGATTCAGTGGCTGCTGTGCTTCTGCCTCTCCCATAGCTGCATGAATCAGGCAAAATCAGCTTCCTGAAGCAGGCTGAACGTTGCTCGGCTTTTGGGCCTCCAAGCAGATCTTATCCTTTGAGTTTGATGAATTTGCATTTCTAAGCTTTATTGGCTAATGTATCAGCAGCTTCATTTCATTCTTACTGGTGAATGTCTGCCCATTAATGCTTTTTCAGGAATGCAGAGATATCTGGGGTCAAATATTGGGGTCAGATTCTATCATCTTCTGGATTCGGTGCAAAAACGCTGAAGCCTCCTTTAAGATGCTTATCTGGCAGCTGGAAAACTGGTACTGGAAGACACATCAGGTGTAAGGAGCTTGATTTGAGGCTCTTCAGTCGTTTAAATCGATGCTGTTGCAGAATACAGTGGATTTAAAATAATCCCTTGGCTTGTTGCAGCTTTGGATTCCTTGTGAAACGTAGCATACTTGAGTCAATGAAAACACTGAACCACAAGACAGCCTGGTTTAATTGTGATGATTTAGTTCAGTCTGATTCTGCTAATACCCCTGAAGAAATGGTCTAATTAGGCATGACCAGAAGTCTAATTTAGGCAGTGGAACAGTTGCTCTTTGTTTTAGCCTGATTGATATTAATCTATAGCTTAAATTGAGGTTTTTGAGGTTTAATAATGAAGCATAGTATTTGAAAACAAGTTAGGATGATGTTCAAAACAAATTAAAAGTCATTATTGATTTTTTTCTTATCTGTTTCAATAAAGCAGCTTTCCGTGTTTTACATCTGGTTTTATCTAAGAGGATAATGTGCGAGACACAGTACTTAAGTGTGATGGGAAGTTACATCGTTAGAAAGCCATTTATGTGGTGGGGGCTAATGGATCTGGGGATGTTCTTCCTTTTCCTTGTGCTGCTCCAGACTTAGTAATTTTTTTATTTTTTTTTAATGCCTCTCTGTCCATTTCGTGGACTTTTTCTTCTACAGAATTATGTAATTGTTCTGTCCGTTAAAACATCTTCTTGTGTATGAGAGAAATTGCAAAATATACAAGCTCTGGCTTGGTTAAATAACTTCTCAAATTACTTGTAAGCCTAGCTGTCGCTTTTCCTGAGTAGGCAAAACTCCTGTTAGTTTCCTTTCTAGGCTTCACCAGACTTTGCCTTCCCTATGACTGAATACTATGACCTCAATGATCATGCCTGTTGACTTGTTTAATCCAAGTTATTAAATTTATGCTACTCTGTCACTGGCATTATTTTGCTAACTGGTTCTTCATTGATAAGAAACTTTTAATTACTTGGAGGAGACCTTTTAGCAACTGATTTCAGCATGTTTTACTGTCTGTGACAAGCGCTTTCCCGGCTGAAGGTGTTTGTTGGACAGTAGGTGTACAACTGTCATCCATCAGCATCAGAAATAAAATAAATGAATAGAGGTGTGATGGGCTGTTTTGTTTACATTTGCTTCTTCATCTTTTCAGTGTTGTTTTATGTGCTTACTGGAGATTTTAAAAATAAATAAATTCAGATTCACGCTGGTCTGGCTGCTTTCAAGGAGAGATCAAGTGACAGACTGGCGCAGAAAAGTGAAGCACAAGCCAGCAAAACACTTTCTGTGACATGCAACGTGGGGATGTCCAGGTGTTAAACGTATCTTCTTTCTCTTTGTCCTCCCATTTGTTTTGGGAAGGACAGTGCTAAAAACTCTCACTGTCATTCCACTGTTCTCATCTGCCTGTTGTTTCCACTGCTTGCCCAGGCTCCAAGTGAGCCAGGCTGGCCGCATGGGCTGAACTCGAGCAGATCCATGGCTGGTGACAAGACCCAGGGCAGCTACTGGAGCCCTCCTGTGTCCTGGTGGGAGCACTGCCTTCAGAAGGTGCAAAACTCCCCAGCTGCAGCAAATCCATCTAAACAGCATTGCCATTTGCTGCCTTTAAATGAAGGGGAATATGTGACATGTTCCTACGCACATCAGTGGTGTAAACCATGGATTACTTTAACTGGCACTCCCAGAGATGTCTGGACCCTCTTAACCCTCATACCAGCTCTTGCAGGTAATGCAGCCTCTGTGGTTCTAAGGCTACATGTGTGAGTGCAGCAAGGGACTGCAGAGGAATTCTTGGTGACTGCCAGCCCTCTGCCACTGTATGATACTGCGAACCCAATTTCCTGCTTTAAAACTGGCTAGGTTAGATGTAGTCTTTCAAAAGGAGAAGCAGATTGCAGAGCTATCATGGTTAGACACCTTCAAATTTTCATCCTCCGTTTATATTTAGCTGCAGTTGTTCTTCCATGCAGTATGTTCTCCTGTCTATTGAATAAGCACAGAAGAAGGTTTGTTTTGCTAGAGTAAGCAAGCTGTCCTGCTCTCCTGTAGTATTGTGTTTACATCCTTGTGCTGCTTTTGCCATTTTTTTTTTGTGAATTCTTTTTACTTTGATGTAGAACAAACAGATGATACATGCCTTTCTGAAGGAGTCTTGCCAGCAGAGTACAGAGGTATTTATGCTTTTACTTCTATAGAGACATTTTACTGGACACGCTCTGGATAAATTCTCTCCTTACATGGCTGTATCATAGTGGCTCATGGCCAGTGAGATGACTAGAACTCAAGTCCGTTGTCATGTGCTTTCCTCCACTGAGGAACACCTTGCATGCAGTCAGATTCTCAGCAGGCTTTGGGGCTCTGACCTGTCATTTATGCCATGTTCAGTCCTCCGTTGTTGCAGTCTTCACCGCCATCAGTTCTTTCCATTGGGCATCTGATCTGAGTTCTGTATCAATAATCCTCCTATGTTTGTCATCAGCAGATTTTATCAGCAGATCCTACTTCCACTGACTTCCTTACTGCATTGTCCACGTCTGGCTCAGTTACTGGTTTACCCACCATAAAGCTCCCTACTCCTCAGTTTATCTGACCTTATTAGTGTCACATGGCATTGCATCAAAAGTTTTTTGTTGAAATGAAAATTCCCTTGATCATTCATTTTACTGTCTAAAGAAAAATGGCTGCTTTGTCAAACAAAAAAATACATGTCTTCAAAACTGTTGTGCCCTATATGATATTTTTTTTCCTGTTTGCCAGTTATCTCCATGTGAACTCTTTGCTTTGTGTTTACTCTGAAGCCTTTGAAGCTATTGAAGCCAATAATGAGCCTAAAATAATCTAGATCACCTCGCCCTCCTTCCCTCACACACCTTAACTGTGGGGACTGCACTGGCTCTTCTGCTGACTCAAGGCATCATCCAGTCACCCTCGTCCCTCCTTTGATGGATATCAGGTGCTGGTTCTCCGGATTTTCTCAGGGAGAGCGCTGCCTGGAACACATTACCTCTTTGCTTTCAATAGGTGATAACTGCTGTTTCCTCACAGCCATCACCTGCCTTGTCCTGCATCAATATTGTCTCTTACTGAAAGTTCTTTCCTCTTGTGCTCTTGTACCCAGATGACCTTTAATCTGACCCTAAAGAAGCTCTTTCTTTTCTCAAGTTTTCTTTTTATTTGCATGTCTAAAAGGCTTGGCAAAAGTAAATAAAGTACAGTTTGTCTGGATTCTTGGCGCTTTTTACATGGCATGTCTTAAAATCTGGGAGGTGATGGAGGTTTGTTTCCTGATGATGCTTTCAGCCTTTCCCTACATCCATGCTCCTGGCCATTCTTTGTTGACTTAGGGTTGCCTGTAGGAAATGGTTATTTCTCAGTTAGGTAACAGCTTTCCCTGGATCTTTTACCCCTGAACAGAGTTCTTGATGCTCTTGTGGTCTCCAGGCTGCAGTATTGCCCATACTATTTGTGGTCTTTAAGGTCTCAAATATTTGTTGCTAGTATTTAAAGTTTCTCAGATAAACTGATTGAAAACTTCTTTTCAGTAAACATTGCCAGGTTTATGTTTGTCATTCTCTGTCATTTAGCACACCAGAACCAACTGGTGTCAAGCTCAGTCCGGTATAAAGTGTTGCTCCATTTCAGGATTGCTTTCCAGTCACAGCTCTTCCGAGTGTTCGAAGGCAAAGAGAGGGATTTCCTCCCCTGTGTGCTCTGACGGATCTGGTTGCATTTGCTTCATGAAATCTCTCTCTCTTCACCAGCAGTGGATTCAGATCCCTCCAGAGGAGATGCAGGTTTCAGGCTGAGGGGTTTTGGAAGCACAGCTCGGAGTGGAGGGGGGTAGAGCACGATCGGACCTGCAGGTGCTTAGTGCCTGGTGCTGGGCCGTGGATCTGGGCTCCTGCCTGCTCTGCAGGCCTACATGATCATGTGGAAAGGCTGGAGTGACCATTCAGTTATGGATAATGTCATGTTGATCATGCCTGTTTAAAAAGAAAATAACAAAAATGATGTAATCTTCAGATCTGCCTAGCCCTGGAGCTGTCGGAATAACTAATAAAAAGTTTGGATTGCTGCTGTACAATCTGAGACCACACACAGAAACTTGTTTTCCTTGGTTATTTCTGCTCTTGTTGGGAGACCTTGTCTGTCACCAGTGAACAACATGATGTTGCACAGCTCACCCAAAGTACAGGACAAAAAAGAAAAAAACCAAACAAAACCCAACAGCTTTCATTTGGGGCTGTGATTTTTTGTCTTGCATAAAACTGGAGCTTATTTTCTGATGGTTTCCTGACAGACATTCTTTTACTCTGTTGTTATTCTCAGGTTGTGAGTCCTATGTCTGGAAATTGGTTTTCCACTCTGGGCTAATTGCAGACACTTTATACTCTTGGCAGACATAATTGTCTGAGGTTGGAGTGTTACCTATTAGCAGGGTGCCTTGCTTCGTCCTGTTTGAAACCAGCTTTTCTTTCAGGGAGTACAGGAAAATGTATGAACCGTAAGCTGGAACAAAGGGATTCCCAGTTATAGGTAAACCATTTTCCCCTTATCCCAAAACTTTGGTTTCCTCCAGGGACATTGCAAGCGTTGAAACTCTGATCAGCCCACTGATTTTTCAGCTCTAATCAGTCCGCTGATGATTTCCAAAGAAACAAAACATCACTCTATAAACACATACCTCATATGAATGTAAGAACGTGGTTTGAATTCATGAATATGAATCCTTCTGTCTGCAGTCTGTGGTGTTTTCTATCACACCGTGAGACCCAGTTCACTGCAATCATCTTGCAAGTGGTGGCCCTTGTGTGACACCTGTGGGAAACTGAATACTTGCATATAAATGAGCAGAGCTGCAATGGGGACCTTCCAGCTTAGGGGGCTAAAGAATCTTTGCATTTAAGCATGACCAAAATTCTCAAGTGTTTGTACAAAGTTTCATGTTGATCAGTCATTTGTGCATTTCATACAGGTGTTTTTAATTTGTAACATCTTCATTATGACCATGTTCACAGAAGTGGTGACCTGTAGTAACAAGAGCTCCCCAAAGCTCTTGTTTTTGTTGGGTTGGAAAAGCAAGTTGGTCTTCGGAACTGCCTTTTGAAAGAGGAGGTGCACTGAACAGGCTCTTCAGGTTCCAGTCCTAGGTGTTCGATGAAATCACATAGCCTGTCTGTGTCTGTATGCCTTATCCTGACATGCTGCTGGCCATTGGAGGTGCTTGAATGAGTTTCTGTATGCATTTACCTGCATGCAGTGTGGTCTGTTGTCCTTTCCTCAGAATATAAGTACTTTTTCTGGTGTATTTGGAAACTAACATTGTGTTGTTCTTTTCCCTTATCCCATTTAAGGGTCAAGATGAGGCTGATCCATCAAAACCACCTTGGCTCAAAGGAGGGTAAGTGGTATTTTGAGACCTTATTTCCCCATATTTACAATTACAGTGTACTTTGAGGTCTGCAGTTCAATCTAAGTAAAAGCAGCATTTCTGATGCTTTTAATGGCTGTTTTCAGGAATAATCAAGTGGTCATGCCTCACTTAGGTCCAGGCTGTTGCTGTATTTCAGACTCTCTTGAACAGTTGGAGATGAGCTGTGCAGCTCTTCAAGAGATCAGTGGTTAAGAACAAGTCTATAGTTGTAATGTATAATCTGTAACTTGATGGTGGCGAGTACTTACGGCAGCAGTATTAAATAATCTTTACTGAGCACCACAGAGTAGTAGCCTCGATGAAGTCCTTTTCCCTGAATCAGTGACTGATGGCACCAGGGAAGGGAAACAAGTAGCTCAGAAAGATTGCTGTGCTTTTTACTTTTAGAAGAAAAAAGTAGTTTTGGGGCGGTCTTCTGTTTTTGCAATGATTTCTGTGGTCACTGTAGCAGTCAAAACTGCAGTAACTCTGGAAATCAGTGCAGTTTGTAATTTTTAAAGCAGTGATCATCATGCCCCTTTTGCACGAGTGAGAGTGAGAGGCTATGCATTCCCTCTGCAATGCACTGCTTGCAGCAAATGCAACGGACAAATTCTGATTGTACTTTCAGCACGACACACTGCAAAATAGATGCCAGCACAGCAGCTTCCCTAGAATCCTCTCTGAAAAAACAAAGACAGCAATGCACTTTAAAGCTCCTAGGTTATATGTGCCTTGTATGCAATTAGTGCGGTATGGTTTGGTGTTGGTGCACTCATTAGGAGCTGATGTAGCAGCAGATTCACCCTGAAATCTCAGCAAGAGGTTGGCTTGCTTCACTCACAGGTTAATTCTCATACTACTGAAGGAAGCTTCCTTAATAAAACTGAGTCAGATTGAAGGCTTCATTATACGTCTTTCTGCTTTTGGAGTCTTTGTTCTGTGATGTTGGTGTTCCCACAAAGCATCCTGCACACCTGTGGGTGCCTGGAGCTGCCTAGCAAGCCCACGCTTCCCGAAGGAGCCCGGGACTTCAGTGAGCAGGCTGCTGGAGAACTGGCAATTAGCAGGAGCAGAAGACAGTGATTTATTCTAACTATAAACAGCACCTTCTCCTGCTTTAACAGAGAGACCATGTACTGAGTTTATCGGTTCATGCACACCGAAATGATTTCGCAGCCTGAAAGATGAAGACACCTACAGTTCTGGAATATTTAAAAATTGTTTTGGCAATTCAAGGCAATGTTTGCTCTACTCTTTACTTTTTTCCCTTTTTATGCGAGATAGAACAGTCTGTCTAATGTAGTTTTGACAAAAGTTTGGCTTATTCAATATATCCCCACATGCAGGGGATTTCTATAAAAGGTGCTTGTGAACCTTTAATTCCACCGCTAGACACGTTGTGGCTTATTAGCCACAAAGTATGTTAAAGCATTTACATTTGGAGTTCTTCTTTCATGTGGAGATTAGAACAGTGGTGTACTTTGAAGGGAGAAATCATCTTCTGTCATTGCAAACCATCTTTGCTTGCTTACATTTTCAAGGTTTAGTGGCAGCATCTGTATGATAAAATTTGTATTAAAAGATGAATACACGCTTCAAGCTATTAGCACTTCTAGCATAATGCAACAGTAGCTGCTGGTCTGGAATCACTGGCTTTGGAGATAGAGCTTAAAAAAACCCCAAAAGTGCAATTGGTGTTATGGATCAGTCTCTGGATGTTATATCTCATATCTATATATTTTATTTACTAGTGCAAATCATCTTCTCATTCAAAAATGCTATTCAGTCCTCAATACAGCACTCCATAATAATGCTATAAATATTACATGCGTTGCAGAGGGGAGTTACCCTATTACATATAAAGCTACAGTGTGCGTATCTGAGGCACTGTCAGTACTCCTGTCTGTGCAAACACTGTAATTTTAAGGAAAGTAGAGGTTGTGCTTGAATAAAGAGGCTTAGGTAGCTGAATGCACAACAAGCTGAATAATTCTGAAAACTAAGAATTCTCACTGAAATGTTTTTTTAAATACTAACAAGCTAAAAGCAGGTCATCTGAATGTATAACTGTCTTGGTACCAGGGTACCTCTCTTCAGTGGTGAATACGAGCACCTTTCAAATATTCTTGTTCTCTGTCAGTCTGGCTTAGAGCCGGTTCTATCATAAACCTCAGTCTGTCATAAATATTTTGCAACAAACCAGATCGTAACTAGGTATATTTCTCAAGCATGATAACTTGTTTAGGCTCATCTTGAATTTATGAACCATGCAGTTTTAATGTTTCTCTTTCCTGGGAAATGTCAGAGTATCAGTTTCCTTTCAATTGAATTAGGGGAGAAAAAAAATCATTGCAAATTGTATAGAAGAGAAGTGTTAATTCCCAGCTGTGGCATTGGCTTAGCAGGAGCATTGACTCTGGATTTTAACTTGTGACCATTTTGTTGTGTCTTTTTGTCTTACAGACTCTCCCTTTCTATTTTGCATATGCTTTCATAACTCAAGTGATTTGACACAAATCTTTGACACAAATCTTCCTATAAGCTGTACTGTGATTTAAATAATGCTGGAATTCTTGGCTTCATCTGGGTGGTCTTCTATGACACCTATTTTACCCCAAAACAGGGTTGCTAGTATTGGACGGGGATGTAACGTTAGGGCAGCAGACAAAATTCCATGTTCAATCCCAGCAACACTGTTCTTAGTTCTGACAATATAAACACTTTATGCAGATATTTCTTATTTCTTGATGTGGGTCAGATTTTTCTATAATACACCAGAAGGGGATTATTGCAGTGTAACTTGGGCAAAAATATCTTCTGGAATTCTCTACTGGATGTGAGGGTAGCCTCTAGTAAAACCACCATATAGCCTCACTGTAAGGATTTGCAGCGCTGGAAAACTGTTCTCATCTTGGCCAAAGGTTCCAATAGTTTTAATTAACTGCTGTAAATCTCCACCTTTCTCATGTCTGAGTTTGCCTTCCATTCCCAGCTGTGAGGTGTAGTTGTCACAGCTGACCATGGGTGGTTCACGTTCGTCATGTAGGAGCACAGCGAGCGGTGCATGGTGCTGCGGTGCAGATGTGACTCATGCTGCATGCAGAGCCGATGCAGTTCACACAGTTCCATGTGACTGCTCACCTTCCCACCAGGCTTGTTCAGCCGGCAGCAGCTGTCAGCTCAGCTGTGGCTCGGACATGTCACCCTCCTACGCACCGTCAAAAAAGTAAATTTTACCGTTACAGTGCTATGACATGTTTCTGTATATAAGAGACTGTTCCCTTCTTTGACACAGCCTTGTGTGTGACACAGCTGTGCAGTGATGTCCTTGTCCATCCTAGAGCATGGTCTGCTATAACGTAGGTTTGGTCTCCCTGGCTGTGTTTTTGACTTTTGGCTGTATTCAAAGAGGGTTTGAGTAGGTCCTGCTTGCCAAGGGGTGCAGGCTGCATCTTGTCACTTACCAGCCTTTTTTATGGCACGTGCAAGTTGGTAGTGGCATTTTGGTTTCCTAGAGGAAGGGTAGCTCCATGTTGGTGTCTCTTAGTGCAGTGAGCACAGTTGTCCCTTATTCCTCTTCCCTGCAGCTGTGGCATCCTAAGGCATTTCAGCTGGGTGTGGTGTAACGAATCAGCAAAATACACAGAAGTGCAGCTTATCACACGGCTGCAAAAAGGAGTGAGCCAGCATGCTATGGGGGTAAAAATGGATGGCTGAGGACTGAGAGGCAGAGGTTTCCTTTACAGTCTCTGTAGCCAACAAAAAGGGCTTAGGAACCATGTTCTTAGTGTTAGCAAGGCACAAGATCAGCATGGAGAAGGGGAGGTTGTGTGAGACACTGAGAGGGGCCGTGGGTTTTGCCTGGCAGGATGGGTGTTTGTGGCAGGGAGAGGGTCACATCACACGTCTTTTTCTTTGGTTTGGGAGGAATATGATAGGCAAACCAGCAGAGAAATGTGTGCTCAGTTCCCAGCCCTGGTGAAAAGCATTATCGTAAGGCCCTACAGACGAATGCCGTTGATTTAGTGGGGGCTCTCGAGCTGAATTAACAGACCTCCTTCAAGTAAAGGCTTATATCCATGTGGTATTACCAGAGAATAGCAGAATCCAATTACAGTGATCCAGGCTGGTCTTGTTGGGAAGGCAACAGTTTATAGTGTTTTATTCCAGCAGGTTCCAAGCGTGGCTGGAGTAATGTCCCTTTTACTCCATCACAAATTCC
This sequence comes from Falco rusticolus, assembly GCF_015220075.1. NCBI lineage: Eukaryota > Metazoa > Chordata > Aves > Falconiformes > Falconidae > Falco > Falco rusticolus. The sequence goes on along the minus strand of NC_051210.1, from coordinate 73,637,387 downwards.
ACTAGCAAATGGCAGCTCTTGTGTGTAGAGGTCTCCGTGGCTTGAAATGCTGAGTACCACAAATGTTCCCTTTTGTAGTAATAAAAATAATCTCCTTTCTCCTCAGGTGTGAGGTTTTTCCTAATAATTACATGAACCTTGAGGGCCAGGATTATGTTCTAGCCTAGAATCAGACGATGGGTAGCAGCATCCTGCCCCTGGACTGATCCACTTTGACATGGTCCCTCCCAACCATCGACACCAGCAAGGATGTCTGGATTGTTGTGTGTGAAGAAGATAAACTCATAATCGTTTTTTGCATTCACTTAACACTTCCTTAAGTATAATCTTCTGGCTGATTTTGCTTCCTCCAGTAAAACATCCGTCTTCTCAGTGTCCCAACCCTAAATTAATTAAATAGAAAGAAAGGGGATGGAGAAAGACTGGAGACATGATGTTTTCAAGTTTCCAAAGTCTTTCCTGCCATGACACCCAATGCTAATAGTAAACTATAAACTGAGCTCTCCCTAAGGAATAAAAGGTACTTATGAAAGCAGAGGCATGTGGCTGAGCTACCACAGTCTAAGCTGTGTGTGAATTACTGCCAGGGAGCTCTGGTTGTGCCGTTGGGTAAGTATTTTTGCCACATCTGTGTCCCACAGACACAGTGGGGTTAAGGCTGCTTTCACCCACCGTACAGGCAGCAGTGACTCTGAAGCACTGGGTGGTCTGCAAGCACGTGCCCCGCCCACTCTGAGCTAGCTCAGACCTCAGAACTGAGAATGGGAAAATGACCTTTTTTTCAGCATGTTAACAACTTTAGTTTATTATTAAATTGCATTTACAGTGAACTCATTCTTCCCATTCTCATTGACTATGATACTAGCAAGAAGACATATTTTAAGGAAGTTTGTTGGTCATGTCTTTACTGTCTCTCACTGCTGGCATGATTTTTAATCTTTCCCCCCCTCCTCCTGAATTTCTAGGCCTGCAGGAGGTCTCTATGGCATCGATAGCATGCCTGATCTACGCAAAAAAAAGCCAATTCCACTTGTCAGTGATCTGGTAAGAGATTTCTTTTTCTTCTGCCACACAGCCGTTAGTGCAGCTGGCTTTACTTTTTAACATATGATACATTCACTGTTACTTCAAGAAGCAGAAGGTTTCCTGTTTGAATTAATTCTTACACTAAAGGGTTAGGAGTTGTACTTGGAAAAACCTCTGTGAGAATGAACTACAGTTTTGTAGACAGTTTCATTCATTTGGCAGAATTAAGATATTTTTCATGTTCTTTTTCCTTTTTATTTTGCACAGAACATTTGATTATTTTTAGGCCTGCATTATTTTAAAATGTTTTCCTAAAAATCACATACTTTAGGGAAAGTTATAATGTCCATGTGAGGTCTGGCAACTTACCAGAAGGTTGGAATTTCAGAGGATAGATAAATGAGCATATGTGCTTGGATTTTTAAAGCAATTTGCAATATTGCCAGTAGGCTTCTGAGGAAGCACAAGAACCAAGCGAGTAATGAGGACAAGTTTCATATGCTTGTGTGATACAGTGAAATAAGGCTTCTGCAGGACAAATGGTTTTCTGTTGGCTGTGTTCAGTACACGTAGCGATTTCATACTTGGGAGAAATGCTGGAACAGCTGAAAGACTGAAGTTTCCATAGCCTGTAATTCATGTGAAAAAATGCATGCAATTTTCTCTGCCAGCTTATGCATGGGAAGCTTAGTATGTGTCTTAATAACTGCTTGTATCTTAAATCTTTGCAATAATGGCATTAACTTGTGTCACTTCCTTTGTATGCTTTCATTCTCTCTCTCTCCGCAGGCCATGGTAAGTGGAGCTAAAGACTATCCACCAAGTCTTCACCAGAAACAAAAACTATTTTACCTTATTTTCCCTCCACTTCTTTGCTTTTTATTTTGAACCTACAGTATAGCAGTGCATGTGTATCCAGCACTCTGTCCTGCTGCATCACTGATAGAATGAACTTTTTCAGTCTGTCTTCAAACATATGCATGAAGCAGAGCATAAATGGAAGTTTCTGATAGGGTTTGATGATTTCAAACTAGATGTTGCTAGCTTTAATTGACTTCTCTGCTTTCTTCTAACCGGAGTGGCTTGCTGAAGAAATCCTTTGTATGCCAGTGTGAGGTGCTGCAAAGGCACTGCTCTGTGCTGTCCAAGGCTGCAGAACTTCGTGTGATTGTGGTGCAAAAGAGGCAGTTTTGAGGGGAAAATGCTGTTCATTGTTTTCAGTGATGGCAAATGAATGTGATACACCAGCACATTCAAACCTGTGCTCCCAACCCACTCTGTTCTTTTTTTATCCTGTTTATTTGTAACCCTTTCACTGTCACGTTTTGGAGTGTTGTGTATGTTGCAAAACTGATGAAATAATTTCCTTTTGGATATGAATGAAATTAGATATAGAAGAGTGAGTCCCCTGTAACGACCTTTGGCAATAGCAAAGTTACTGTTGCTACAAGAACACAGAAGTGGAGATGTGAACCCAGGTTTCATTGACAGTTCTTACCAGAGAAACAAATAAAAAATTTCCGGAGCAAGACTGGTTGTGGGCAGATGGAAGTTGGAGACCTTTCAAAGTATGCATTTGGCTCTCCTGAGATCTGAGCTATCGTTTCAGAAACCAACTTGAATGTAACAGATTGCTGTTTTGGTGTCTGGTGTGACCAGAGTCCCCTTGGTCACATCTCTGGGCTTGTAGTGCCAGTGCATTTCTGGATATTGGTGGTAAATAACAAACTTTCTTCCTTCTTAGTCACTGGTTCAGTCCCGGAAAGCTGGAATTACCTCAGCAATGGCCACTAGAACATCTCTCAAAGATGAAGAGCTGGTAAGTGGGAGGGTTGCTTGGCTCCTGTTAACGTTTAGTAATCAAATTAAGGGAGTTTGGCTCTTTGGGATACAGAGCCAGCTTCACAGATGTCTAAAAATATAGATGCAAAGCTTCTTGTTTCATTTGTTTAAAGAAACCAAACATGTAAAAAATAACATTTCATGTGTCAATATGATCCTGAAAAATGTAATCTTACCATTTCCTTCTGTGCTATCTACCATGGGGGACAGTGTGTGAAACTTACTTTATGCAAGATATTCCTCATCTGCAAACTGTAATCCTTTTCTTCCATCTCCTCCACTTTTTTTAAATGCCTGGAGAAGCATTTTTGGAAGTGTGTCCTCTGCTGCTGCTTGTGAAAGTTTGATACATTTGGCTACCTCAAATATGTAGTTTTATTGCGCTGCTCATGCATTTTCCCTTAAAACTCATGCATTAGCCAGCAAAAACAGGTTCAGTCACCTTCCTGGATGTTGGTTTATGTGTGCTCTCGCCTTTCAGAAATCTCATGTCTATAAGAAGACCTTGCAAGCCTTAATTTACCCCATCTCTTGTACAACGCCGCACAACTTTGAAGTGTGGACAGCCACAACTCCTACCTACTGCTACGAATGTGAGGGGCTGCTGTGGGGTATTGCACGGCAGGGAATGCGCTGCGGTGAATGTGGTGTCAAGTGCCATGAGAAGTGCCAAGACTTGCTCAACGCTGACTGTTTACAGAGTGAGTAGTGGCTGCGGGAGTGCGGCTGGTCCAAAAGTGTTAGTGGAGCTTTCCTGAATGTGTAGGTGGTGCCTCAGTGATCAGTGAAGCTGCATGTATTAAAATAACTGCGTATTTTCTGAAAAGGTGCCATTGGGCTGAACCTACCTCCATGGCCCTGTGGACACAGACCGCTCCACAACACAGAACCCCTTTGCCACATTGTTCTTGATGTGCTTTAAAAGGTTTAATCCTTGACTCTTGCCCATCTATTGGTCTGTTTGCTTTAACCCATCTAATAATCTCTGTCAGTTCGGGTGGTGTGTTTGCTAACATGTCCTGTGTGGAAGAGAGGTGGTGGGCTGGGTGAATAGGGTGCTGGGCTGGATATTCTGACTTTTGTTCTGTCCCACCTGCCCTGGTATCCCAGTTGGGTTGCTTGTTTCAACTGTTAATGCTGTTTTAAGCTCTTCAGGGCAGCACTGTGTTCCTCCTTAAGGCATAGCATCCATGGATGTTGTTTGGATTCTCTGTACCAAGCGCAGGTTGGCAAGGCATTTTGTGATCTTAACAGTGGGGTCTCATGGCTGATTCACTTTAGAGACGTGGGGCTGAGTCAGCAGAGATGATGGGTCAGATTGAAAGGCGTTGTTTGAGTGTATAGGCAGTATTTCATCTTCCTACTAGCTTTTCTGTTCATTTTGTTGGGGTTTTTTTTTCCCTAATGTTCAAAACCTAAGCTGTCTCTTCAAGAAGAGCTCTTCAAAAAGCTGTGACTTTGCAGAATAAATGAGACCTTACACAAACAAAGGAGATGTTTAAAAGGGATTTGATTAAGGAAAAGAAGGAGAAAAGAGAAAGAGAGAGAGAAAGTATTAATTTAGGCATCAGTTTCTTAATTTGGTCTCAAATTTATGTTCCTGCTTGAGAGCAAAATATCTTAGTCTAAATGGAATAGAAATTTCTGCCATATATGTTAAATCTTGAGTAGGAAGGTGGGGCTGTTTCTGCTCACTGATTTTTTTGGTGTTGCCACTTGATGGACTGAGTCTAAGGAATCAGAAAAGTTTGTGAAGGATAAACAGACTTAATGCAAATCCATGTCAGTGACTATAGGAATATAAGGAGTCAAATCTTTTATCTGCCTCAGGCTCTAATTGTTTGGGAAAGCCAGGCTGGGTGGTCCAGCAGGGGATTCCAGTGAATCATAGGTCACTTGCTTTTTCTTATGGCTTATCTTAACACCCCAAATGGATGTTGTTAATGCTTGCATTTTTGATGCGTGCAGAGTTTTAAATTGATCATAGTTAGGACTGAGGCTATTTGCACTGACCTGTTTGTCAGACACAGCTGATCCTGGTGGAACTCTCTGTTTCTCAGTTGCTGGCGTTTCTAGATTTGTTTTTGAGGGTTGCAAGGTGATCTTTATGGTTTATAACATTCGAACAATTGCATCATTGACACCTTGGCTTTCTTGCAACCTTTTAGTGACTAAGCGAAGACCTGCTGTGTTACATTTAGTTTAGGAGAATGCAGTTAAGTCATAACTCAGTTTTCTGACACAACCTGATGTAGAGGGTCAGTTAGACTGAGGATAACTTCATTTGTCTCTGGAGTTCACCTCTGCCAGCTGGTGATTTTCAGTATTTGAGATGAAAATCAGCCGATACATGCATCCAGGCTTGACGCAGGTCTATGTCCATGATGTTACAAGGCTGCAATGGAGTTGTGGTATCTCAGTATGGGTAAAATGCTGTGGAGAGCAGAGGAGAATTCCAGCAGCAGCGAGGAGACAGGCAGAAGGCTTTTGTACAGAGAAGAGGTCATGAAACTGAAGGAGAAAAACTACATTTAAGAAACAGGAAATTTATTCATGCAGAGGACAGCCGTGGCTGTCCATGTTCAAGAAGGGAGACTTCAGACTGGGATGGGTACTGGAGAGAGTTCAGTGGTAATGGGGAAAATATGAGAATGTCTGGAGAGAGGATGGTACGAGTTTTTTTAATTTTCAAAAGAAAGGCTTGGCAGTGTGGAACAGGAGAAGGACAGGACCGATGCTGTTTCAAAAAAGTAAAACCAGCCACACGGCCTGTCCCAGCAGGATGTTTCTGAAGGGATGTTGTGGAGCAGAGGTGTAAGACATGTCCATGTAGAGCTCCTATGACTCTGGCTTATCCTTACAGCTATCCATGCCTTAAAAGTATTTCTGAGCAGTAGCTGCTGTGTTTAATAGTTGGCAGTGGTGGCTCTGTAAATTGGTTTAATCCTACTCTGAATCTCTTTATGCCTGAACCATGCTGGGGGAAAAGCAAGATAAGTAGCAGGGAGGAAGATGATCTGTTTAAGCTTATTGTTTACAAAAGAAAAAAAATGGAATAAATTTGCTGTAAGAAAATTAAAGGTGGAAGTTGAAGACAACTTCAATGATGAGAACAAGGAGTCTCTGAAACAGCCTCTGAAGACTAGCCATGGATGCAGGTTTTTTTAATCTCTGGTTGGAATTAAATAAGATTATACTTTGGGCTGTGGGATGTGATGATGGCAATAGTTTGTGCTTTTCTATGGAATAGAAGTAACAACTGGAAGCTACTTTTCATATATGGCAAAGAATTGATAAGAACTTGTTATTTTATTCATGGGATTGCAGATGTTTGCTTTGCACATTTCCTTTCAAAATGTAAACACAAGATACTTCAGCATGCAGAGTTAAAGAAACAGAGAGAAAACAACTGGGAGTACACTGGGCTCAAAACTTGTGAAGCATGTAGAAAGGTAAAACCCAACCAAACAAAACCTTTGCTTACTGAGTTATTTGAAAGCTGCTCAGCATCAGAACAGGGAAGGTACAGGGACTGAGCCATGGGTCTGTTGGGGTACCCAGTATGAGTGTGGTGGGTATCACTATCTGGGGTAGAGATGTAAAGGAAACAGAAGGTGGTAAGGGTGTAATTAAAAGACAGAAAAGGCAGAGGAAAGATAGTGCTGGCAGATTAAGAAGATGGTAGGGCCAGTATGAGGATATGTTGCTGGGTTGGGAAAATAAATGTTATCGATACTAGAATCTATTAAAAGGCTCATTCAGGCTACTGTGTTCTTTGCTTTAGCATGTTCATGCTAAGATCCTTCTAACTAGAACACACCAGGCCAGAAGAAAATGGAAAAATTAGATTAATTTTTATATATATTTGAAGAACATAGGCTGTGCTTGAGGAATGAGAAACAGGGTTTCTGGGGAACAAGCAACAGTTTAGAGATCAAATAAATTCAAGACTGAGCTTTCTTGTATATTGAACTCAGGAGGGACTTTTTCCTAACAGAAGCTTTGTTGTTTTTGATAAAAAAACCCCCAACATTCTCAGGACATATCTTCACTTAGGTCTATTTAAAGCTTCCAGAAAATGTTACATTGGAGGAAAATGGATTTTCAGGCTGGTAACAAATACAATTCTGTTGATTATACTTTGCTGCCTCAGGATATATCTTCCCTTCAGTCTGTGTAAGTATTCTAGAAAATGTTGTATTGGAGTAAAATGAATTTTCAGGCTGATCACAACTACAGTTCCATTGTCTATGCCTTGACATTTTGGGTAGACACCTGGGGTTTTATTTCTTAGAATCAGAATGTGCAGTTTATTCATCTCCTACCCGTTCAGTGTCTTTCTGAGGGAAATGAAAGGATCTCTTTCCCCAGATCTATTAGAGCTAAGTTTGATTATATCTTCTGAGGGTGTTTTTCTTACCCTGTATATTTTTACTGATACAGTCAGCAAATGTGTGGGACTTCAGTGACAAAATACTCGAATTCAGTAATTGCCATTTGAATCAAAATCCATTTGCTGACTTGTTCAGCAGGGCTGTTCCATGAATTGGCAATGTCTGAAGTGCAGTAAACTGGAATAAGTTGTGCCATGTGTACTGCAGCCACCTGGTTTATGGCTCTGTTGGCACCAGGTTGTTTCTCTGAGGATGTTTCTCTGTTGTAGGTACTTAGAAGATACTATTCTGTGGTGGGGTGCTTAGCTATTTATCATAAACTCATAAATACTTGCTCAAGGGAAGATGCTCTCTTGTTAGCCTTCTGCTGTTCTTGGAAGTACTTGAAATCTGTGCTGCATGGGTACACTTCCTTTCTTACTTGGCTGAAAATGGATGGAGGGATGGTCTTTAAAATCCCTGTAGCATGCAAAGCTTTTGTAAAAAGAGAGCTTTTATCTCTTGCCCTGAGCACTGGTGTACTACTAACCAAAGTACAATGGGTTGGGCAATGTTGGTATCAAAGGAAGAGTAAAACTGAGGATGGATGTGTAGAATACCAAGGAATCAATGCAGAGAAGTGAGCAGAATTATAAGAAGGGTGGAAGGGAAGGACATTATTTTAGCAAGATCCTAGTAAAAGGGGCCCGTACAGTTCTGGGCTAGCATTTGAAAAGCCATAGTAATCCGCTCCTGCAAGTGTGTTTTGGTTTTGTTTGTAGTGATGCTGATCTAGTCCTCAGTAGATTACAGGTAAATCTAAGAAAAGAAATTCCCCAGGGATATCAGAGTCTGGTCCTCTGGAGATCTTGAAAGTAAGGAAATGAAACCTCAAGCTTCAAACTAGTGTTGATTAGGAAATCTGCCTTGTAAGTATGATTAGCCATATGTCTTTATTAGTGATTCTTTATGGTGTGCTGGAGCAGCAAACCTTGGAGAACCTCACACGAGCTATCAGGCCTGTGTTACTGAGTGCTGCTTTTGGTGCTGTTTTAGCTCCTGGAATCTTGGTTGACCTCCGGAATTCTTCAATGCTTTTTAACTCCGGACTGGAGGTTGGGTCTGTTTGTTGCTTTTTGGTTGAGAAACTTGTGTGTGTTGTACTCTGAATTCATCAAAGACTGCAGTGCAGAGACTGGCTCTGGCTCAGGGAGTGGACTGTTAGTCACTCTTGTGATAATCATCTTGGCTTCTGGGTTGAATGATGATTAGACACCATGGTGATGAATACTTGTTTGCTCTCAGAATTCTATGTAGGAAAATATTTGCACAGAAGGAGGAAGGATACCTTTATTTGAAACTTGAATATCTATTTTAAGTTTCAGGAATATATAATTTCTAAGCATTATCCGCCTACTAAACAACTGTCTTCTATCCTGCCAGTGTTGCTGTCTTGACTTTTTCCTGTTAAAGCATAGGATAACAGCACTGGCAGTTTACTAATAGCTGTATCAATACAATTCCCAATATGGATGTATTTGCTTTCTGTTTCCAGTCATAAATTGACTCACAATTCAATCCTAGAGAAGAAGAGAGAAGGATAACCATTTGTATAATACTGTTCACAGTACAAGTATATTCTCGTTCCTTTCTGTTGCCATTTACAGGATGAAAAGCTGATCCACTGGTCAAAACCCTCTTTTTGCAGCTGAATAAATATGGTCCAAGCCCAACAGCAAGAAAAGCACCCTCTGCCATCCAGTATAGTGGCACGCTTTGGGTTTATATCACCTACCTATTACGCCATAGGTAATGAGCCCCCAAACAGTTATTTTGGAAACTGGTGTATTTGTACCAACAAGCAGGTGTTAAAATTAAGAAAGTGTGTTGTTGAGACAGAGAGTTTGTATATTCTTCTTTAGTCTGCATTGTTAAAATAAGGCATCTGTCTGAGTCTGGCTTTTGCAGTGCAGTTCAGGTGCAGCCTCTGCAGGGACAGCGAGACCTTTTACAGGGAAGGGTTTCACAGTGGGGGAGCAGCATGGATGGAGCTGGGGGTTTTCCTCTGAAAGTCAGGAGACAGAGCTAAGCTTTAGAGGTGACTGAAGAGAGGGCTCTCCAGGGGGCTATGTGACATGGCTCACATGTCCTGCAACCCAAGATGCCCCAGACAGCTGTTGGCCTTGCAGAGGGATAAATGCACGATGCAAAGTCTCTGGAGGTGGTGAGGATGTTAAATGTGTTTTTAACTAGAATTCCTCCATTTGTCCAAGTTTGCTTGCTAAGCATCATTTGATGCTCCTGGAGTGCTTGCCTTAAGGCAATGATGCAGACCATGCCACCCTAGAATTATAACTTTTGTCCCATCTCAGCAATGAACAATAAAACATTTATGTTTACAAGCTGCCTGGCTAGAAATTTATTTAGAAAATGGTTCTGAAATAGAGCACTGTGCTCATGGACAACATAAACTCTTAATGTTTGAATTTGGTTCTTAATTTTCTAAAGTCAGAAAGGGCAGGGGAGGGTTGGTTTCTTTGGATCACGACAGATTCCGAATTCCAGCTAGGAAAGGCAAATTGTTCCATTTGGCCTTTCCTGATTTCCTAGTAGTTTTCTGTAGCTCTGCATATACTGCGTAGAGTCCACCTCCATCTCTAGAAGACCTAGTTCTGTTAAAGCTGAACAGCACTTCTTCTCTGAAGTTCAAAGTGTAGCCCCTGGTATCATTTCGGTTTCATTTTCCTTTAATAAATGTTGGGTCTACGGCTGGATGATTGCCTGATACAAGACATCACATTGGGTGGTGCTAATTCTTCATCACCGGTGAGTAGAGACAGCAGGGACTGCATAATTAATTCCAGTATTTTGATTTCATTTCATCTTAAGCCAACAATGGAAAACTCTGGGGCAGATACACTTTATTGTGCTAAATGAAATACTGAACATCAAGCCTCTAGCAAGTGAAATGAAAAAAATAATCAGGTAATGTGAAGTTACGGCTTGTTTTATACCCAGGTCTTTAATAGCATGCCTTGGTATTCAGTGTCCTTTAATGAACTTCTGAAACTTCAGTCACAGTCTGTTCCAAACTGTGTTTTTATTCTTTTTGGTTTGGATGAGGGAGTTATAATTGAGTTTTGTTTCTTTATTGAAGTGAATTTAGTAACGGTGAAAGGTGTTAGATTGAAGGCCCTAGAAATGGATGTCCTCAGGCAGCGTTGGTCACTGGGCACCCTGTTGAGCCTGCTAACAAGGTTACCTCTTTTGTTGTACTGCTGGGGGTCCTTTATGTGTATGTGTTCATAGAAGTTTATTCATATTTGGTCACTACCTGCTGAAACTGTTTCACATTCAAAACCATAATGCCTCAAATTAAAGGTGCTCCAGATACTGTGTTTGCCCACTTTTTCCAGAAGAAAAAAAATTTATGTATCTTTGTGATTGGTGGCTTCCTTTGCACACACTTGCACCTGCTCTAATACATATTTTTAAGGTAATTTAATATTTGGTGAACACCTGGATGAAGATAATTTTTCTAGGACAAAGCTTACTTTAACTAAACTATCCCAGAGAAGAAAAACAAGCAAAAGCATATTAAACTAAACAGAAATACTATGACTGAATGTGTACACAGGACTTTTTGTACACTGTGACTTTACTTTTGTGTAAACTCTTTAACTTCATCTGATCTAAGATCATAACTCGAAATTGCTGCAGACTGCATGTAGAGATACCGTGTGCAATCCTGGGTTCCTGCTTTTCATTTCACACCCAGGCTTGTCTGCCCTGTTAGCTCGTGTCATTGCTTTCATTAATGCGTGCCTCACACCTGGCACAATAGTCAGTGTCTGAATTTTCACAGCAAGCATGACTGTTAAAACTGCGTAGGGAGCAGTTGGTTGTGGGAGCGTTCTTGTCTCAAAATTATATGAACATCTACATTTTGTAAGAGGTACGTAAGTGACCAGAGGCCTCTCTTTTTCCAGACACAGATGAATGCCTGTGTGGTATAGACCCTATGCCTGGTTCTGGTGTTCCCAGCTGCTGGATACTGTACTACTGCCCCATGCTTATGATGGCCCAGGTTTTTAACTACAGAATTTGATACCTTAGAGATATTTGTTACAGTTACAATGCCTGTGTGATTCTAAGAAAGGATTATTTGTCTTCTTACAAACTGATAAAATAGAGTGGGATCCGAGAGGTACTTCAGATGCCTCCGGCTTGATGCCTGATCAAACAGGGTGGCTCCAGGTGGAATGGGACATAGATGGTGCAGTGATGCTGTGCTGCATGGGGAATTGTGTGGCACACGTTGGTAGGAAATGCTGACCGTGCTGGTCCATCTGAACTTCTGCTCTTCCATGGTGCTTAGGTGCAGCTTTGAGACAAGTTCATAGATACTGTTTGTAACAGAGGTCCTATGTCCTTTTCTTAGCACTTGCCCAAGCAGGGATTTATTTACTCAAAGCAAGGTGATAAGAGAAGGGGGCATGCCGATGTCTGCTGTTGAAGCAAGAACCTCATTTCTAGGTCTTCCTCAGCTGCAAGGGTATTAAACTCAGGTCTGTTATGGCTCTCCCGTTCCATCATCTCCTGCCAGTCTGAGTGGTCCAGATTCTCTTGTGTCTATGTTGAAAAGTGGGGTGTCTGACTGTAAGTCAATAGCAAGAGCCACCATGTGGAGGGTAGCTCATGGCTTTGATTCTGCTGTCCAGGTTCAGAGAAACATGACTTAGCATTTTTCTGTTTCTGATGAGCATTGTGTGCTTTCTGGTGCACAGGAGCAGCAGAGAAGAGCTCAAAGCATGGAGCTGAAGACAGGACCCAGAATTTCATCATGGCAATGAAGGATCGCATGAAAATCCGGGAGCGGAACAAGCCGGAGATCTTTGACTTGATCAGAGATGTGTTCTGTGAGAGCAAATTGACACACGCTCAGCAGATGAAGACGGTGAAGCAGAGTGTGCTTGATGGCACCTCAAAATGGTCAGCAAAGATCACGATCACAGGTGAGTGAGGGAGGCATGGGTTCTTTTGGCTTTGCTTGGGAGCCTGAAGTAAGACAGAGTTGGTGAGAAGATGGAGAGAGTGGAGAGAAGGGCTTCTCTGACCCAGGTTTCTTTCTGCTCAGTGTACAGGTAGCAGATGGAGATGCTCCGAGCCCAGGCACTGTAATGCACCATCAGGAAAGCTCTCATGAGTCATATTCCTGTTTGTCTGGCCATTCTGAGCTGCTACTTCACGTGGTGTTGCGGGTATGTTGTCTTACTGCATGGTGGTGGTAACCCTTCTCTTTTCCTTCCAGTGGTGTGTGCTCAGGGTCTGCAGGCCAAAGACAAGACTGGGTCCAGCGATCCGTATGTAACTGTTCAAGTGGGTAAAACAAAGAAGAGGACAAAAACGATTTTTGGGAATTTGAACCCTGTGTGGGAAGAGAAGTTTTACTTGTAAGTGCTCTTACAAGGACTCTCAGCCCCATTTTGCCTGTTTGTATGATCTGTGCTTTGACAGCTGTGCTTTGACAGCATTCCCACATCACCTGTAGTGAATGTATGATGGGTTTATTTCTGCTCAGCATTGTGTGTGCGTGTCTGGAGGTCTGATGTCTTTAACAGTCTACGTAGTGCATACCTGTTCATCTCATCTGTCTTGTGTATATATAAATTGTCTGCTCTGCGAACACTTACACTGATGTTTCTAGAGAAAGCTGAAGAGAAAGGAAAATCTTTTAACTCAGAGGCTTTAGTTCCTGGCTAGTAGACATACTTTCACAATTCTTTGTAACATAAAAGAAGTTGGTATAAAAGACTAAGCAAACTTCTCATGACCTGTTGCTGACACCTGCTACTGGTGTTTGACCAACAAAGGTTAAAGGTAGTTACTTGTCTGTGACACTACTAGTCTCCCTTTCAGTTCTGGAAAATCAGTGTAGCAATAACTTGAGGGATTATCTGCTTTCAAGACGAGCAATGTATCTGTGTCTGAATTGAAAGTAAATGCTGGAGGTGCATTTCTTTAGATATTAACTGCTCTCAAAAGGCTGAAGAATGTATTATTCCATCCTGCTTTTGTTGAGTAAGTAAATAGTACCCTCAATTTGTCATTGAACATGTTGTAAACCAAAATGGAGACATGAAATCCAGCAGCTGTTTTCTGAAGATTCTAGATGATCTCAGTCAACCTTAAACATCTTCATTCCCTTTAATGTGTGAGCTCTTCCCTTGCACCTTCTCTCTCTTTTCTTTTTTTTTCTTCCCTGTTTTTTCCTAAGCTGCTTGAGAGGAGCTCTTTCAGCACACTGAAATTTGTTTGTGTTTTAAAATTGGGCTCATATCAGCCCAGCTTTGTCTTTACACTGTACAGTACAAACAAAATTGTTTTTAAAGTATTTTTTAGCTACTCATTAATGTCAGAAAAATCTTCATGCTATTTTGAGCGAGTAAACCCTTGGCTTTATTTTTAGTTTAATCCAAGGTAACATTACTGCTTGGTAAGTAGTAAGTATACTTAGTGCATTTTGGATAACTAGTCACAATAGCAGTAAGTCTGTGTGGGAGATCTTCAGGACCTGGATTTACCATGCCAAGTAGTTACCATGGTATTTGCAGTGTGTTCCCTTCTAATTTTAGAAGCCTCAACAAATGCTGTGTTTAAAGATAGATAGTGCAATGTGATAAATGTCACAGTTCTAATGGTGCCACTGTTTAGATTTTATCGCCATGTCTGTGATTCAGCAGATAATATGCTGTTGGGCATTAGAACTGGTGCTACTTTCTGTTTTGCCTATGTCTAGGTGGTTGTTTTAATTGCCTTGGAATAGCAGGAGGAGATGAAGGAAATGAGAACAGTGACCAGATCGATGGCAGGAGGGCATTCAGTACTGGAATCAATGTGTGGTTTCATTAGTAGATGTCAAAGCTCACCTTACGCTGGATGAGAAGCGAGTCATTCAGAAGTGTATGCAGCACTGGTCTTCTACATGCTAATTTTTTTTTTTTTTTTTTTTTTTTTTTTAATATTTATGGATCTTTTTTCAGCTTACAACTCTGAAAATTTTTAAGATTTTCTACCCTATAATAAAATGGCAATTCAAATCAACATATGCAGGCCAAAAATACCCATTACATACCAAGATTTTTTAGAAAAGATTGTCAGGACAATCAAGAGATTGTCAAATTTAAAGGGTTGGGGGTGTATGCTTGTTTCTTAGAATGAAGTTAATTTGTTATAGTAAGAGAAAGGTGTGCTGGTAGTTATTGAAAGCTTACCTTGCAGTAAACGTGAAAAATTTGGTGTTCAGAATATGTAAATGTTTCAGTGGATGCAAGGTACACGAGTAGCGGGAGGTCAGGTCAGTAACTAACGTGTGTGTCAGTATATGAGCAGCTGCTGTTCCTTTTCTGTTTGGCTTGGTGGACAGACTTGTTTATAGCTGGTGTTCGTTAAATGCCCAGTGTCTCTTATGCAGTCACAATTCCAGTGTCTTTCCAAAGGCTGGATACAGAGCCAGAAATCTGTGTGCATCAGTCATTATAATTATAGCATTGTTACTGTAATCCATGGCATGAACTGAGGCAGGCTATGTACAACTGAGTGTTAAAATTCTTTCTACAGACTCACTATAAATTTATGAAAAGCAGATTGAACACATTTTAAAATTTTTAACCCTTCAGTAGCCTATTTCAAATAGTTTTTCTTCGCTTATTTACAGTGATGGATGGAAAAGTATATTAACTTAAATACTTCTCCTTAAATATGACTTAGTTCCTTTTCTATATATTTTCAGAAAAAAAAGTTGTGGTAGGCTTGACCCAATTCAGAAGTCCAGATTTAGAACCTTACTTTAGAAAAGGCAAGGTTGGAGACACTTTGGGTTTCCATTATAAGTGCTATTTAGGTCATTACTAGCCTGTGTCACGGTAGGCATCTGCTTAGATTAATGACCAGAATAAACATATTCATGTTGTCTGTGCAGGTGGTTTGCAGGTCCTGTTTCTTTCCAGAAATTGTCTGCTTGTATATTTACATCTTTAGCTTTAGGAAGTGTGTTGTTGTAGAGAGGTTTTTGTGTCTTTCATAGGAGTTTGGAGACCTATGAAAATACCTGTCTGCTCAGTTCAAAGTTTTGCAGGCTTGATGCAGAGGCTCTGCGTGTGTGATGCTTGGCAGGATGAAGCTTGATGGAGGACTCCAGGTATCGCTGCAATACAGAAATGTGGTTCTGTGAGCAGGTATTGAGGAAACCCTGCTTCCCTTGGTTTTACATCCCATTCCCCTTCTGCAATAATCTCCTGTCCCTTTCCTGTAGTTACGATGAGCAGGCTTGTAGGTAGCCTCTCTCATTTGCCATGTAAGTTTCTCCTCAGTGCCCTCGGCAATCTTCCCTTGCCCTTAACTCTGGCTGGACAGAAGGCAGCACATGTTCTGCCTGCAGTTGGCTCTGAGTTGTCTGGATCAGTTGGTACATGGGAGCCAGGTGGCTGCAGGCTTTCCAGGGATGGCAGCTGCTGTGGGTTTCTTTTCTCCATCTAGCTGTAATTTTTTCACAAAACTTGGAACATAGAAGCTTTCATAACAAGTCTGCATAACTCTCATTTCCTTAGGAAACAGCCCAGTAATATTAGAGGGAAGATATTTTTTGCACTACTCAGTGCAGTTGGAGCAAGGCATTAATTCCTCATTTAGACATAGTTTAGACTGTCAGTGGAAAATACAGGCTTCCTAGTATCTTCCTTTGTAAAGGCTGAAGATGAGCATCCATTTGAATGGGTTACAATAGCAGACAGTGTTTAGCAGAATAAACTTGACCACGGGGCAGAATATCCTTTTAAGAGGGAGGGCTCTGGGCTTGTTTGGAGGCTGCTAGTCCATACCTTTTATTCAGGGAGTGCCCCAGTCTTTAATGACTGTGAGCACTAGAAGTTACTGCATTCAAACAGGACGTTGCTGTTTTTCTTGGTTTAGACCCAAAATGACTTGTTCATTCTACAGTAATATAGTAATATCCCCTGGAAGTTGTATGGTCTGAGTACTGCTGTGTCTGAAGCTTTCAATGGTAAGTTTGAAATCATTGTCTGGAACAGATTACATTGTCAACGAACAGTTTGCAAGACACATTATCACTGCAGAAGACTGAGTTAAAATAAATGCAGTGCCTCCTGCCAGCAGATAATCAATATTTTACTAGGATATGCAGAGCCCCACATGATACACATTCCTGTTAATCCTTTAGGGATGGTGCTATTGTACAGCTAACCACTGAGTTGTCACCCAAAAGCTTCTATTTGGTTCTGCGATTTTCCTTTCAGCTGCTGAGCCTGTTATCAAGTTCAGCATCTTTCAGTTACCTGTGTGGTTACATGTGACTGTTCCAGAGCTGTATTTTAGACTTCCCCTTCTGAGATCAGTGTGTTTATAAATGTTGCTGTAACTCTGTACCTTCAGCCTCCCTTCACTGCATGGCAGGTACCATTCAGTTTGTCTTGTTTTCTTTGTTCTCCAGGTACCACAGATACTGAAACTGGAACTCTGATAAAATCCTGCTTGTTTCCCTTCTTAGTTAATAATGTGAAACTTAAATGTGAATGCAGGCAGAGCTGATGCCTTGTGGCAAGCACCTGTTGGGAAGCTGAGTTAATGTAGTTAAGGGCATAATGCTCGGAGTCACTTTATCTGCTCTTTGTAGTTAGGAGAGCTGCACCATTAATTTGTCAGTCAGTGTTACAGCATTGGGTAACAGCAAAATGATTGTACTTGTTTCCCCAAGAAAAGAGCTTCATGCTAGTAAGAACAGAAAACTCACTTTGTTCTTAGACAGCAACAGCTGGATCTCAGGGCATATCATTGTGCTGTTGTGCTTAACTTCTAAGCTACTAAGGATTTTCGCTTTGTTCTCTTACCACTTCGATTTTGCCTTTGGTGTTTTATCCACTGTCCTTTTTTCTCCCTGATATAGGATACTTGGCATTGTTTAAAAATTAACATTTCCTGAGAAGTTTTCTGCCTTCCATTCCCATTGAGGTTGGCCACAGCAGAGCTGACAGCTGGACCCTGCCATGTCAAGATGCTTCCTTTGAACCGCATCCAAGTCTTCCTGCTTTTTCATCCAAACCATTTCCCATAGACAACTATTTTTCTGTTCCCTCTGTGTGTGTTGTTAAAACTCTTTACTGGACTTCCTCATACTGATTGCTACTACTCCTTCCTTTCTCATTTTCCAGAAATCACTTTGCTTTGTTTTGAAGCTTTGCTCCTCAGAAGCTCAGAACCTCCTGAAATGATCACAGGTCCTAAAGTCTTGCTGATCTGTTCTCTCCTGTGCATTTCCCCACCTCCTGCACTCTTATTCATTATTTCTGAAAGCAGCGCTGCTCTGTCTGTCCGTCTGCTGGTCTTTCTCTACCATTGCATGAAATGTCCCCTGTTCTGGCCCTTCCTGACAGCTGCATCTACCATGGTGCAGAAGGCAAACTGCTCACAGAATATGGCCATATAGATACTCACTAGACTCCTTGAACCATATTTTTTAAATAACAAAACACAACAAGCTACTTGGTTCTGGGATTGAACTGACCTACTTTTAAATCTGCAAAATATTGATGCTTCCTCTGTTCCCTCACTTCCATTGTTTGTTCTTGCTACATCTATTTGTTGCTTGTTTGTCTTTATCAGCCTGGCAGCTCTGCAAGGCAGGGGCTGTCTTATGCTCTGGAAGCTGCCAAGCACAGTGGAGTCCTGGCTGCATTTGAGGCCTCTGGGCTCTCCTATTCTTCAGGCAGAAAATATAAGAAAACAACATAATTTAAGGAAGCATCTTTATGGAGCAGTAAGGTCATGTTGGCATTGCACCTCTCCAGTCTGCACAGTGCGTTTTAGGGATGTACAGTCTGGGTCTCACTGCAGCATTAGTGGAATGAAACTGAGGGCTTGGTGAGTCCTGCAGGGTTAACATGCTGATAACACCTTTCTTGAGATGAGAAATTGATTAGAAAGAAAAGTTCATGTGGATGTGATACAAATGGACCTTCACCCTAATGGTTATTTACCAGACTCTGTCTTCTTAAGTGTCGGTTCACCAGTGTGAGCTAATGGTGTCAGAAGGTTATAGGTTTTCAATGTAGCGCACTCTGTGCTTTAAACTTACAATCTTTACTGTGGGTAAAGATAATTCTGTGAACTGCTAGGCACATGGTTTGTATGTATACCTTCGTATCTCTTATGGCAGAACTTTTGCAAACTGTCAGTGTTGCCACAATTTAACAAGGCTTATGACTGTGGCTTTAGCGTTCCTGTGGAAGTTCAAGTCCTGAAAATGTTGTTAGCACAAGCAGCAAATGATTAGCAAATCCAGCACACATGTCATTGGGCTTCTTGGTTCAAAATATGAATCATTTGACCAAAAGTGGTGTCCTGGTCATTCTTAGACCCTTCTTTTTCTTTCTCTTCACTTCTTGGAGATGACAAGGCACATGCAATAGTCCATCCCAGATGCCTGACATCATCTGAGCCAATTTGGGCCAACCTTTACAGATGGACAGAGGCCTGGGACTAAGAATTACTTTCTACAATTTTTTTTGTGAAAGTTGGAGCTAGATTAGAAGGATACAAATCACTAACTTCATTGTGGGAGGCACTGTAGTGTAAATTCAGCAGTTGTCTGTTCTGTTTAGCCACCAGTATACCAATTAGCGTGTGTGTGGGCAAGCCACTGTGTGTGCAGACCAGAATTAACTACAGCTTCGTGTGCTTGCGTGCTTCCCCTCAGCCCAGTTGCTAGCTGGGCATGGGAAGAGACTGGAGTATTGACAGTGCAGGGGATGTGTGTGGGGAACTGCTGGCTCGGGGTTGGGTAAGGCCAGAGGGGAACGTGGCAGAAGAGATGGAGGTAGAGAGTGGGACAGAAGGCAAGTCAGCAGATCCAGACTCAGCTGCTTGCAGTGCTTCTGCCACCACTGGCTTCAGGCAGAAAAACCTCATGGAAAAAAATTCACTATTTATTTGATTTTAATTTTTCTTAAAGTTTTGGTGTGCTTTTTCTTGAAAATTTTACTTTACTTGGTACCTTGAATTGTAAAAGTAAGTTCTTTAAAAATAGCGCTAGTGTAAATGTCAGGACAATATGCACATAAAAGAAAGAGACAATTTCTGAGCCATGTACAAAGGGAACCTAGTTTCCTGTCTCTTACACTCTGGAATGGGCCTGAAAGCTTTTGGTAGTTTCTTCCTTGCAATGGGGTCACAGAGTGTTTCTTCTCTCTGTATCCTCTTGGGAAAGCTGTGGGAGCTCAGCTGTGGGAGGCTGGACGGACGTACATGTGCACACAGTGAAATCAAGCTTCACAAAAAAGTAGGAAGAAGTGGGGCGGCTCCTGTGTTAATGAAGGGGAAAGTTTCTAGCAGCAGAGCTTGTTAGCCTGTTGTGATGTTAGCAGTTGTGATGCATAATATAATTTCTCATTAGTTAGAAAGCTTGTTATTAGCCAACAAGCCCAAGACCCCACTATTCAATGTTCTGTTTTGGGGTGCTCCCTGTAAGGTGAACTGGTGTTTGACACAACTGTCTTGCTTCACTGAAAGCAAGAGCTGTGATTTCTACAGACCTAGATGGTGATGTTTTGCTGTGAGCAAGTGGTAAGGCTTACTCTATGGCATGGGAGCAGTTTAAGGAATACGGGTGGAGCAGTCTCTTAAAAACAGCCAAAAAATGTGTGATGAAATAGAAGCTTCAATAGCTCAGTAAATGCTACTGGAAAGTTTCCTGAGGCACTTAGTAGTGAGTTAGGTTGCAGTAGCCTAGTGAAGGATGATATCCAGGAGCATGGAGTGATGCATGTGGGACCACTTAAGGTAGCTGTAGGTCTAAACAGTGAATGTTTTCCTAAAGGAAAGAGCAAGTTTCTGACCATTGGTAGCAAAGAAACAAGATCAAAGCACTCCTAACAAAAAAAAAAAAAAAAAAAAAAGTCATGGTGTGCCAGAAGTCTGAAGAAGTCAGGAGCTAACTTGCTAGTGCTTTGTAAATGGCACTGTGTGCCAGTCTGTGTTTTTAGTGCCCATGCACTTCGGAACACTAAGCCTCTATGGTACTGCCAGGCTATACGTTAGTGCACCATGTCAGGAACAGAGGACTTTTACATGCTTATGCTGTGTTGCTGGTATATATGGCAATGTACTGAGATAAATTTGAGAGCTACAGAGAGCAGCAGTCCAAGCATTCCCTGCTTGTGAATGCTTGCTGCACAGTTTTGTTAAAGGAAGACATCCTTGAAGTAGAGGAGGAGGAAGGGGCAAATAAAGGCAGGAGAGAAACACTGAACCTTCTTATGTCTGGAGTCTAAATACAGCTTTGATTGCACAGCAAAAGCAGGGAGCAGCAATGCTTTCTGCTCCTGATCAGAACTGCATGGAATCACCTCTAACTTTCCCTGTATAATTGCCATCTATTCCTCTGTACTGGAAAAATCAGTAGGAGCTGCAAGGACATCTGTTAAGCGGTCCTGAATGACAATGGTGGCAATAGCAGCCCAAATGATTTCTTGGAAGAGAGCTTGCTAATACCAGTCACTGCCACATCTTATTGACCAGGCTTAGCAGATCACTTGTGACCCATTTCTTCCTTCTCTCTGTTACTTAGCAACAGATGCAGCATGTTAATGTTAAAAAGGCTGGAAAACAGGCCTTGAGCAGACTTTGCCTGTTTTCATAGGTTTTATTTCCTTGAGGGCAGACGTTTGTAGTGGTTATGGTGAGTAATCACCCTTGTCATGGTCTCATATGAGCATTCAGATTGCTTTATTGTATTGCATGCCCTGCAAATGAGCAGAGCTCTTATAAGCTGCTTCTACCCACTTCTGACATCCAGGAGCCTATTTGGATCTACAGAAGGTATCTGAGCACTTAAAAAGAGGGGGAGGCAGCAAATTTTGCCTGTGCATTAAGCTAGAGGGTGCCAATTCAGCAAACAATAAATTGCTTTTTTTAATGAAAATGTCTTTACTGCTCTGCCCAGAGCACAAAGTATCAGACTGAGCTGTGAATAATAGGCAGAATCAATGCTAATAAATAAAAAAACACCAACTTTGTAACTACTGTATCCCACCCTTTCCTCCCAAACACAGGCGATGTCTATATCATCTGACTGTAATGTATTAGATGTTAATACACTACTGCTCTGTAACTATCTCAAAGTAAGAGAGCTACCTCTGCCTGAGCTATTTCTCTTCTATTAGAAAATGGCATGAAGGATGTTTGTCTTAGACCTTGATCATACTATCCTAAATACCGCACTTGCATAAACACAAGCCTTTAACGTAATCTTTAAAGCCTACAGAAGATCCTTGATGGAGAGAGCTATCAGAAACTAATGAGATGCTTATCAGCGTTTTTGGGGTGCATGCGCTGAGATTACCAGCCTAGCTATTACCAGGCTTTTGTGGGCTTCACAGCAAAAGCAGTAACAGTGAAGAGAATTCCCAGGTTCAGCGAGCTGCTGCTGAGAGTGAGCATGAGTAGAAGAGTCACAGCCACTTAGCAAGCCTGAAGTTGGTGGCTGCAGTCAGGACAGGGCACTCCTTCAGCATACATCTGAAGTTCAGTACCTACCGTGTCACAGGAGCCTGCACCAAAATGTTGTTGTGGAGTTCCTATCAGACGCTTCACTTGTAAACAATGCCTGTTTATTTAGATTTTGTTTATGCATTCCTCTACTGTTGGACAAGTGGGTCAAGAGGAATGTGAAGCATGTAGCATATAAAAGTTGGCTGCATTACGTGCTCTTCCACATTGTGTTTGTCTTGTTTGCAGTGAGTGCCATAATTCTTCTGACCGGATCAAGGTGCGAGTGTGGGATGAAGATGATGACATCAAGTCTCGTGTCAAGCAGAGACTGAAACGCGAGTCAGATGATTTCCTGGGGCAGACAATCATTGAAGTCCGTACTCTGAGTGGAGAAATGGATGTGTGGTACAACCTTGGTGAGCCGGGCTTTGGAGTTGAAAACATGTCACATGTTAGTTTGGGAATGTTTGAGAGTGCTTGGGTGCATACAGACAGTTTGCAAGAAAGGAAAAAAAAAAAGGCTCACATGATATCAAGGGGTGTATGATGGTGCTGTAGAGCAGCTACACGGCTTTGATCTCAGTTAAAATGAAGAGGAGTCTAACATGTCAGAACGCTTTCCCTGTCAGGCATTGGAAAGTACAAAGGGTAAAATGCTCGGAGGACGGCTGGATTCCACCTGTGCTGGTGGACACATTTCCTATCCTGTGCCCTTTTTTATGCAAACACAAGCATTTCACTAGTCTGTAAGACTTGCAAGTACACTGCACTGGGCTGGGAAGTTGTTGAGACCTTTCCCAGTGACCAAAATAGAACGTTGTGGAAGGTACTGGGAAGTAACCAGATGGTGCTGAATTGACCGGCATAGTAATAATCCTAGGAGGTCCAAAATCTTCTTGACAGGGAAAACCAGTAATTCCTAGAAGCTCAGGAATATGGTGAAGTCATGAACAAGTTCCACATCAGTCAGCCCTGTTCCTAGGGGTAAGGCTCTGTCCTTGGTGGTTCCAGTTCAGCTGACTGAATCTGAGATCCTGTAGCACATTTGCTGTCAGAAAGACTGTCTTACATCTAGAAACATACTTTGTTCTGGCTAGATGTGTCATAGTGAGGGTGTATTAGAAAGTTTTCTCCATGGTGACTCTGATCACAGGCTCAGCCTGAGCTTCCAGCAGTTCCTTTTCCAGTGTTGTCACCCCAGTTTTGTTCTGACCATGAACAATGTGTCTAATTGCTAATGATCTTTCTTTCTAGAGAAGCGAACAGATAAGTCTGCAGTGTCCGGGGCTATTCGCCTGCAAATCAGCGTGGAGATCAAAGGGGAGGAGAAGGTGGCCCCATATCATATTCAGTACACTTGCCTTCATGAGGTAAGAAGCTGGTTCAGCTCAGTCATCACCATGTTCCTTCTGTCTGTTGAAGAAACGATTTTCTGATTTTTCTTTCCTTGAAATGTTCCTCCGTACCCTAGATGAGCTTCCTTTTCCTTGCTGTGTGGGCCTGGGAACATGCTGAATCATCAGACCTGCGTTTGTCAGGGAGGCAAACCTAAAAAAGAGTCAGGGAGCCAGTCCCTCGCGTTGGGGGCTGGCTGGCTCAGTCTGTCCCACTGCCACAGCTGTGCTGCTGCCAGGCAGAGATCAGGCACTGGTCCAGCTTAAGAGCCCCCCGTGAGTTCAATGTGGAAAAAACTCCAAATTTCCTTGAGTGATGTTTTCAGCATGTACTGTACCTCTGTCTTTCTTTGGAGAAGGTATACTAAAATGCTTTGTGAGTAAATACTGAACTGGGGAGCTCTTTGACTCTGGCTGTTGAGTGATGCAGGTATTGGCAGTATAAATTCTTTTGTGCTGCTGCACTGGTGTGTACTTATGAACAACTGTGGGGGAAGAGAAGATAAGCTGCAGTTACTGTGTACTGACCTGCCCCAGGATGGACTGAGCTGGGCAGGCAGTGCTGCAGAAGTTGGGAGAAATCCAAAGATGACTTGTGAGAAGGACTAAAGGGAAAACCCTGTCTCGGAGAACGCATGGTGCCTAGTCTGTCTATCAGAGACAAAGCAGGTGGCAGCGTCAGTCTCTTCAGTGCCTGAATAAGGAAGAATAGGCAAAGCCCCTTTCATCTGACGTATGAAAATATCATGAGGTCCAGCCTGTTTAAGCAAATTCAGATTATAAAACAAGGGCAGATGTATCAGGAATGTTAACTTACAGGCACAGCATATTTATCCAGATGCTGGGCTAGATGAGCCCTGCTGTGTCTTCTGGCCTTACCAGGGAACAGACAGATACGAAGCTCAGAAAAACACCAGAAGGCTTCTTGTAGTAGGCTGTGTTGTGTCCATCAGTACATATTTGCCATTTTTTACAGTAAGCTGTTTGGTTTTTCCCTTCTGAAATGCATGATCACTCACTGTCTTCTTTTTTTGCGAATATATCTCTTTTTTAAGTATCACCTTCTTTCATTTATGTATAATAAAAAGAAGATGATTTACAACTGGAATAATTTGATCAGGAAAAGTAGTAGTGTAAAGTAGAGTCCTCTAGGTCCTAATGAGATCATTAGACTTTTGCATCCTTCACTACAGGGAGCCAGCTGTCTGAAAGGCTGATGAATCTGTACGTGACATGAATTTGAGGGTTAGTGAGAAATCTACTGAACTGAATATGCAATTTCTGCACAGTAATGATAGCTGAAAGCTTTTGCAGTGTTAGATAAAGTGAAAGGTTATGTTGAATAATAACGTGAGTGTCTAGTTATTAGGAGTGATCTTAAGGATGTCCTTTTCAGGAAAAAATACAGTATCTGTTTGGACTGTTCTGCTGTATAATAACAATAATTAAAAAGCTGATACAGAGCTGTTACATCAGCTACTTTAAATAGCTTGTCCATCTTAAGGCATTTCATTCTGAGGACAGAAAGGTGTAAGTTTCAGGAATCTAATTAGTTTGTGGTTTCACTGCATTGAAACACTCCTCTGCATCATTCACAATGTCTGCTGAGTGAAGTTGTGGGTATGCATGCAAAAAATTCAGCTAGGAGCACTCAAGAAGAAAAGCTAAAAGCAGAAAAATACATAGTGGGTAGAGGGAAAGAAAAAGGGAGGAGAGCAAAGAAGTTTGTGATTGTGCTGCCTTCTCAGTTCCAAGTTCTCCATGAAACTCACTTGGAGGTTTCAGCAGCCTCACATATGATTTCATTCCTGTTTTGTATTTCAGAACCTCTTTCACCATCTCACAGATGTGCAAGGGAATGGGGTGGTGAAGATCCCTGATGCCAAAGGAGATGATGCCTGGAAGGTGTATTTTGATGAAACGGCTCAAGAGATCGTGGATGAATTTGCGATGCGTTACGGCATTGAATCAATATACCAGGCCATGACGTAAGATGCATTTCGTGTGGTCTTTCGTGCATTTAGGCGGTGTAACTAATTGATGTGGCTGTAATATTTAGAAGATTAAAAGTGTTGATAACGGAAGGCTTGGCAGTGATGGCTGCTCCTTATAGGTCTTATTGTGAGCAGGAAGAGACTGCCTATCTCTGAATCACTGGTTTCCTCAAAGTCTAGAAGTTAATGTCTGACACAGTGCTGGAATTAAGCATCTATCTGAATAGTTTCTGTGACTACCTTTAAAACTAATTCTAAGGAATTACACCAACTTCAGTAGTGTAAATGACCATATTTTACTTTTGATAATTGAGCACTCTTGTTTTACAAAGATGCTGCCCAAGGATGCCACTGAAGGTTTCTGGTAACGTGAGAAGGGATGAGGTTTTGTGACCGTTGTTTGTCCTACATGTCTGCTGTGGCAATTGATATAGACCTTTGAAGTCACTCATTTCCCAGGTGCTGCTGAAGGCATTTATAGGAAGTTTGAGTAACTGAGACACTGATTTGTCCTCTTTGGAGCTAGGCTAATGCAGTTCTTGATCTTCAAAGAGAGTTTTTCTTGTCATGATACTTTTACCTGGATTAGGGATTAGCCATTCTTCCTCTTAAAGACTAGTAGTGCTGTGCTTAGCTCATTTCTTATTTCGAATGTGGTATTAAATACAGCAGACAAAAGTGAACTTCTGCACATTAGAAGCTGAACGTTTTGGGATCTGGGTGCTTGCATGTGTTATGATTGGTACATATGTCACCTTGCAGGGACCTTTTCTGTCTATTGATTTAAGCTGAAGTGGAAAAGAATTGGAAGGTGCCTCCAGAGGTCTAGTCCCTGCTTATAGTAAGGCTGACTTGGAAGCTGGACTGGACTGCTCAGAGCCTCTTCCAGTTTGTTGAAAATTTCCAAGGATGGAGATCTACCACCGCTCTGAGCTTCTGTCCTCAGGCTGTATTACTCTGGGGAAGAAATTCCTGGTTGAAATGCAAATTTGAAAATCCTACTTTGAATTTCCTGTGCTGTAACTCCTGCATTTCACTGCTTATCCTTCAGTCTTCCCTCTAAAAGGATTTTTGGCTGGCTCAATCTTCTCACTAACCCTCTCCTCTCTGCTAAGTAGTTCAAGACATTGATTAGATCACCACTCCCCATGCTTTCTCTTCTTCAAGCTAAACAAAGCTGTTTGACGTGTCTGTCTTTATTTATCAAGTTCCTAAATAACCAATTGGTGCATAGGTACCGTGTACCAAGCAAGCTAGCATTCAGGCATGCGTGTCGTGTTTGTCTGAAACACTGACTTCTGAATTCCTGTGAAATTCTCGTTGGAGCTTTGTTGGTTATAATCATTTGTAGGTTAATGAGCACTGTGATGAGTCAGAGAGATGGAACACCTCAGAGGGATGGATCACCTCTCCTATGAGGAAAGGCTGCAAGAGTTGGGCTTCTTCAGCCTGGAGAAGAGAAGACTCCAAGTAGACTGTATTGCAGCCTTTCATTACTTAGAGAGGGCTTAGAAGAAAGGTGGGGACAGACTTCTTAGCAAGGCCTGTAGCGAGAAGACAAGGGGTAATGATTTTAAACTGATAGAGGGTAGATTAGACTGGATGTAAGGAAGAAAGTTTTTACCACGAGGCTCATGGAATACTGAACAGGTTGCCCAGAGAGGTGGTAGATGCCCCATCCCTGGAAACATTCAAGGTCAGGTTGTGCAAGGCTCTGAGCAACCTGATCTAGTTGAAGATGTCCCTGGTCATTGCAGGGGGGGTGGGCTAGATGACCTTTAAAGGTCCCTTCCAACCCAAACCATTCTGTGATTCTATGAGTTCCTGAGGGAGAGAGCTGCATTTAGAAAATAATTCCCAGATATAGTTCAGGAGCTCAGTGAGGATTCCTGCTTCAAAAGTACTGCTCAAAAATGGCCCGACTCTCTTGTCTGGAATGAACTTTACTTGCCATGTCCCATAAGATCAGACCTCTTAAGCTCTGATTCCCCCCCTCCGACAAATTTTCTTTGATTTTTTAATCTTTTCACAAGCCCAGATGCTTCTGGCATCATTTTGAGATTTCCTGCAGGAGGGTTCCTTGCATTTTAATGAGAACAGTTAAATGAGAAAATGCAATTGAGTGTGCGTGCTTCCTGCAGGCTGGAAGGGTTAGCCCTAAGGAATCACATATCAGTGCAGCACAGAAATACTAGTGTGTGGTCTCACTGTGCTTGAATGCTTTCCAGTTGCTGCTGGCTCACGTTACCTCAGAACCTGTGGCTGCCTCAAGTGGCAGCAAATTGTGTAGATTTCCTTGTGTCAGGCTGTTCTAGGAATTGACATCAGGACGCAGGCTATCACCTAAGTCACAAGCTGTTGGCATCAAATAGCTGAGATGCTGTTCTATGATTTGGAAAGGGCTGTACTGAAGGGATTTCTACTGTTTTGAGCATGTCTGTTGCCTAGGTGGCATCTTTCTGAAAAAGCTCTGAGATGCTGGAGATTTACAGAAGGGGAGAAAACAGAACTTCTATCTGTTCATGATGCCAGCCAGAATAAGGGGGCTATTAACAGTATAGAGTCAAGTTCTGCTACACAAAAGACACCAGAATGACTTACAGAACTGTCCTTTTGCAGGCATTTTGCATGTCTTTCTTCTAAATACATGTGCCCAGGCGTGCCAGCTGTGATGAGCACCTTACTTGCCAATATCAATGCTTATTATGCACACACAACTGCCTCCACAAATGTGTCTGCTTCGGATCGCTTTGCAGCCTCCAATTTTGGGGTATGTCCGCGTGCTTGGTGATGTTACAATTGGACTTCTGTAATTTGCCTACAGTGCATCTGCCTGTCAATAAATAACTTGTTCTTTTTAAAGAACGTTAAATCTGTGAGGCGTTGGAAGCTGTGGAGCTCTTCTAGACTAGACAAAAAGCATGGGTTTATTGTCATCATCATCACACATTTTAGATATTAATCAGTATAACGCATTGTGATGTTTATTCTTCGTGTTCAAATTACACTGGAGCACAGATGGTATGGAATGAGCCCATAATATTAAACTCTGTGTGGTGATGCTGTTGATAAAATATACTGTGTGATCTGATCGTTTCAGAACTTACTTTGTTTTTAAAAACGGCAACCGCTTTAAGAAAAAAACAAAAACAAAAGTCTATTCCCCTAATGGTTAAAATGTTTTTGGAAAAGTTCTTGCTTCCTGTCAGACTAAGAATTTATAGTTTGAATGGGGAGGTGTTCGCAGTGCCCAATCCGAATCCATTGGAGAGACTTGGCCTTGAGAAGATAGAACTAACAGATAAGATCTTAGAGCTGTTGCATTGCTCTGAATTAGACCCTTTTCTACCTGTTTCATTATTCGTCTCTCAATATTTTCTCGTAAATATAAGTTTGGTGCAAATTGCAAGCTAGAAATCAGGGGGGTTTGTTCTGCCTCTACTTCAGAGTGATAATGGAGTATTTTTCTGACAATTCTAATGTTACACAGACTTCAGAAATAATTACAGTGTAAGAGTAAATCCAAGAATTGAAGGAAAATAGTGTTTGTGCAATATCATGCATACACAGTGCTTCCTCCTGCTCTCCTGAGAACTGACACTAATTCCCTGATATCCTGCTGCTTACTCTGAACATTGATTGAACCAGTGATGCTAGGTAACGTTTCTTGGTGTTTTCTGTTCAACAGAA
Organism: Falco rusticolus; assembly: GCF_015220075.1. Lineage (NCBI taxonomy): Eukaryota > Metazoa > Chordata > Aves > Falconiformes > Falconidae > Falco > Falco rusticolus. The sequence continues at coordinate 73,608,506 of NC_051210.1, read as the reverse complement.
AGAACGATTTGTGAAGCTTCTGGACCAGCTTCATAATTCACTTCGGATTGATCTCTCAATGTACAGGGTGAGAGGGAATAAACAGAATCCTTTCAGCCATACTGGTGGGCAGAGGGGAGACACACCTGTTGGTTTTCTCTTTACGTTTCTCACCTTTTGGGTACTTCATGTCTTACGGAATTGTCATGACAAGCTTGTTGCTCGAACACACCGTTTTGTTTTCCTCGCGGATAGAACTTAAACCGTGGGTTTTTTCTTCCATTATAAATTCTTCAGTACCTCTGAAATAGTTTAAGGATAAGTTAAGTGAACTATGCTCATCCCTGATGCTTTCCCAGAAAAATGAGTTGGACTGGATTAGTTAGAATTATTCTTATCAGCTATTTCAGGTGTCATCTACAAAGGGAAAAAGATACTTGTTCTCCCCGAGTAAGACAGAAATGTTTTAGAGGACCTGCAGCCATGTTGTCACTTACTTTAGGTTTGGCATACTTGAATCACTGTCCTTGACTCTGGATCTACAAGATGTGCTCTCAGGTTGAGATCCCCCCCACTTCAGCATATGGGAAAGAGATGAGTTTCAAATGTTGGCATCAGTTCATTAAGCTTCTTAAACCCTATGGTTTCTTTCTTTGCTACTCCAGAGTCAACCTAGTCTTATCATGTGATTTGGCTCTTCTTTTAATTCCTTGCTGTATTATTTTAATTAGTGAATAATTAATTGAAAAATTTAAAAATGGTGGCAAAACGTGAGCTTTGTTTTTATTTATTTACTTAAAAAGTAGATCCTCTTCTGATTAGTGCATTTGTCTGAACCACAGTAAAACATATAGAGGAGAGAAACATGATTGGACTAAGAGAAGTGCATTAGGAAGATAAACAAAAAGGACAAGGGGCAAAGTGCAAAAGAAGATGAAAGGAATGTTGTGTAGGGAGCTACTGTAAAGCTACACTACTAGTAAGAGAAGTTCTAAAGAAAGCACTGATTCACTGAGTAGCGGAGGGAAAATTATCGACACATGGCAGTAGGAATCTGTAGCGTTGATGCCTTTTTTGTTTGCTTGGTCTTCAATAAAAGCTGCTTCCTGGTGGCTAATGCAACTAAACCATGGACAACAAGTGAGGTCTTAAGTAAAGGACGAGGAAAGATTTGTGTTGTTTAAATAATTCAGATGTTATTTAATTGGTAGTATATTTAGAGAAATGGCTGAAGCTAATTAGGAGCTCGCAGTAATTTTAGGACCCCTGGAGGGCACGTTAAGTTCTAGAAGAAAAAGGTTTTAGTTTTGAGCTTTCAAGACAGGAGGTGGCAGTTTACAACTTAAATTATCCAGATTAAGCCTCCTTCTCCCCCCAGTTTAATCAAGATGTCTGTAAGCACTTAAAACAACTAATAACCAGCAGTGTGGTTTTGTGAAAAAGTGTCAAACTAATGTGTGTTCCTTCCAGGGCAGGGTGGCAGGTCAGGAGGGAGAGGTGGAGCCCTATCGAGTAGCTCCAATGCTTGTTTCTGAAAAGCGTTTTGTAAGCAAGTGCAGTTATTCTGTATGCATGCCAGTTGTCCTTCTTGTTCGTTGTTCACTAGCTGACATAACCATAGAGGAGATTGAATTTCAATATAGATAATGTTATCTTTTCCTGATTGTTGTTCCTAATGAAGAACACGCATTCAGTCCCTAACGTTTATCCAATGGATTGTGTTTAAATCTTGACCCACGGAAGTCTTTGATTTTGGAAATACCCTGCATGCCAGAGTCTGTGTGTGGATAACTTAACTCTAAAAGGAATCTAGGAATAAGCATCTACAAATGGCTGTAAAGAGCATTAAATTGCTTGCAGCAGTTAGCTGAACTGCAGCAATACTCAATTGCTGTCAAGAGACAGCATATTTTTCTGCAAGTCCTCATTAATAAATGAAAGCTTGTTACCCTCTGTCCTTTTTACCATGGTCTCTAATAATTTTTGAATGTGCAAATATGAAGATAGTGTCCAAGTGAAGGTTGTCTTTGCTATTTTACTCACAGCAAAACCAGTCACATCAGTTGAATGTAAGAACATACTGAGGAACGTGAATGTTGTTAAAGGATGCAGGAAGGAAAGAGTGGAAATATAGGAAAGGGCACAGTGCCTGAGGTCAGAAAGGGAACAGTGTCCTGCAAGAAGCAAAGCTTGTTGAATTCAGCATATACATTTACATGCGTATATGTATGTACCTACACACATGCACATGTATGTATCATATCTGGAAGGGATAATGAAACTTGTAATTTCAGTGGAACCCAGAGAGGGGAAGAGGAAGCTATGGCTACAGACAGTGGGGCAGTGGGCAAAATGTGTAAAATAAACGGATTAGAGCGAAGGAGGCACCAAAGGGTATGTGCTTAGCTTGGCAGATTGGATCTTCCAGCCGACTGAGTGGTTACAATGACTTCTTATACGGAACAATGCTCGTTTCCCCTTCTCAGTCCAGTTTATTTCTCTGGATAGGATGCTAATATACCACACCTCTTGGTGTCTCAGAAGAAAAGCCAAAACCCATCTGGTGAGTGCAGAAAGGAAATGGCCTGCACAAGCAACCTCAAGCAGGAGGCCAGGGCTGCTGGTGGCAGGGCTGTTGCTCCCTGCCTGCTGCTCCTACAGCCAAGGAGAGATCTGCCACCGAGGGCTGCCACTCTCCTGGCATCCACAGACTGTATATTCACATGAGAAGCTATTTAATTAAGCAAGCAGATAAACTCCTACAGCAAAAAGGCCTTTTTTATTGAGCATTGTTTTGAGCCGTACAAGCTTGTCAAGCAGGAAATGTTTCCAAGACACTTTCCTTATTTAGCTCATGCTTAAAGCCTTGCATAGATCTGGCTGTGCTTTCCAACAGGATTTCCCTTTTTTGTCGACAGAATAACTTCCCAGCCAGCAGCCGCGAACGTCTGCAGGACCTGAAGTCTACAGTGGATTTGCTGACCAGCATCACTTTTTTCAGGATGAAGGTAGTGTTATGGGTGGGAATGGGAATGGTGGGGCCTTTGCAGTTTTTGTCCCAGGGGTTGGTTTCCTGTTTTCAAACCGTTGTGTCATGTCATTGTGCTTTAGATACTTCAGAAGAAGGGAGATCATGTGCTGACCATGTAATAAACACCCACATTTTATCTTTACTTCACTGTATTTTGCATCATGAAGATGAAAGTTGTTTTTTCCCCTGGGGTTCTTCAGTCATAAATATGGCACAAAATGATAATTAAAAAAAAACCAAACCCACAAAGAAAGAAAATTTTCTGATTTACTTTTTTAAATACCATTAGGAAGCCTTTCCTATAAAACTGTCTATAACATTTGTCAGTCACTACCATCTCTTCACCATCTTTTATCTAATAAATAGATTTAAATCTATTTCTTGGAAGATAAGATACTGAAATGGGATAGTATCTCTCAGTAGAGATCCAAGACAGTTGCTATGAATGCTAATGTGCTGGTTCTGTACTTAAGTTTATTGTTCTAGCAATGTGTAATGACATTAATTTTAATGCCTACTTTTTAATTTCTAAAACTTTTAAAGAATATTGTTGTATATTTTGTTGCATGTGTTGCAGATATCACATAGTAAGATCTATCTTACCGAAACCAAAACAAATCTTTAATATGAGCTGTTTCAGGAAGTGCTTAAAATTTTACTCTTAAACCCTAGGGTAAATGATGTTTTAAAAATGTATTTCTAAATTCTTCATTCAGATAGTATGTCTGTATTGAAAGTTTGCTTTATATAGAAATACTCTGAAAAATTTGGAGGCAGTGACACTATCAAAATTGTCTCAGGTTATAGTTTTATTTGCAGGGTGATGCCTGCATATCTGTTTAGTTTGAAGTAACTCTGCAGTGTTTTTCTAAAGCAATGTAATAATGAAAAGAGCAGTTGCTGCAAGAGGAGAAGGTGTGCTTTAAAATTCAACAAAGCTTGTGATGAAAGATGTTCAGAAATTTTTTGCAATTAAAGGCATGCAAGTGGTCTTCAGCAAGACTTCACAGATCAGATGTAATGTGCTCCACTAGTTCGTTGCATGTTCTTCCAGTGTCAGAAAAGATTTCTCTCTGGCTTTGTAGCAAAATCCTATAAATTTAGCAGAAATTGCATGTGCTTGGCTCAGATTATACACATACCAAGCCACGTGGTTTTTTTATTCTGAAGAATCTTCCTCAGCACTTCAGAGTCTCTTTTACGCTCCAAATGACCCTGCAGGGACGTAAGTGTTGTCACTGCTGTTTCATGCCTGGGGAGAGCGACCCATTCATGGTTTCAGGTCACTGATAGCACAAGCCACTGAAAGCAGACCCACCAAGTCCTGATGAATCAGTAGTTCCCAGACTGGTGCCTTGTTCCTTCCCTGTCTGATTAATGAACGGTGCTTTATTTGACTCTGTTGTCTCCTTGCCAGGTCCAAGAGCTGCAGAGTCCCCCCCGAGCCAGCCAGGTAGTGAAGGACTGTGTAAAAGCTTGCCTCAACTCCACCTATGAGTACATTTTCAACAACTGTCATGAGCTGTACAGTCGCGAGTACCAAACAGATCCTGTGAGTAGCTGATAAGCGGGCAGAAATCCAAGTTTCTGATTTTCTTAAGATAATAACAAGAATACTAAATGCTATATAAAGCCAACAAAAACAGAATTATGTCACTTGTTATCTTCTGAATTCACAAAACTTGTAATCAGTTAATGAACACTAATTAGTAAGTGGAGGATGATAATTGTTTTACGCTAACTAATTATGATTCCTTTTGCCAGCCTCAGCTGTTCTAGTTCATGAGCACTTATTTGTGAAGGGAAGGTTTGATGCAGCTTTGACTGAGCAAAAGTCAATTAGAGCAAATGTAGACTTCTTAGGAAAACTGTCTTTAGCACAGATAAACCTCAAGCAGTTTTCTAGCACCCAGCGTCCTGCACCGGGTTTAAGAGGTACCTCTAGATGCAAATCGTTTTCAAATCTATGAGGGCTCTACTGGCCACGCTGCAGTAATGCACGCACCCCCTGTCAATGTGAATATAGTCGTCAACCCAGGTGCGTAAAAAGCAAGTATTTGGAACAAGCTTAGAGCAAATGATGTCTCAGCAGGTCTCCTGGAGCCTGACCTACTCTTGGCATTGTAAATGATGAAACAGGGATTATTTGGGTCTGAGGCCACCAGTAAAACACCATGGTTTGGCACATTACCGGTTTTGCATTAGATCATGCAAGTGGCCAGGAGACATTAATAATTATAAGCTCTTCAGATAATTAAGAGTCTGCAGATAATTAGTGTTTGGAGTTTGTATGGTGATCTATATTTGCCAGCTTTTTCTTTCACCTTTAAATTTACACTGGTTTTCCAATGGCTTCCTTTCCAGAACAAAAATCAGGACCTTCCTCCTGAGGACCAGGGCCCCAGCATCAGGAACCTGGATTTCTGGCCCAAACTCATCACTCTGATAGTTTCCATCATAGAAGAGGACAAGAATTCTTATACCCCAGTCCTGAATCAGTAAGAATCTTCCATGTCCTATATGGCTAGTGCTAGTCTCTGTGCGTTCTGCTTTATTTGTTAAACTGCTTTCTTTCTCTTCTGTCACTTGTGTATTTATAGAAGTACTTATCTTGTCTGTCTGTCTTTCTGTCTTATCTGTCTCTATCTATATAAATAACTCTTTTTGATTGGGATGGAAGAGTTTCAAAAGGTTCAGTTACGATGGCGTTCGAGCACAAACACCCTGATTATTACAATCCTGAACTCAGGGAGGCACCTGAAAATGGGGTGAGATGTTCTTTTGGTTTTTTCTGATGTTGCTCAGTTCTGGGATGCACATTAATGCACACAGTGGTGCCATGGTGACAACACCTTACACTGTGATTTAGGAACGTGTGGTGTTCTGTGCAGCAGTGGGAGATTGCATTGGGTGGGGTTGACACAGCATTGGAAAGGAACCTGAACACTGTCTGTTAAACCGGTGGATACTCCTCCAGTCCCGCAGGGCAGAAAAGGGGGAGACATCGGACAACGTATTATACACAAAGACCTGTGTACGATGCCCTAGTGATCATTGATGTGACATGGCAGGGACACCTGATTACTGTTCACCTGTCAGCCTCTTAACACTAGAAAAGGTGCAAAGGCATTGAGATCATGTTCCCAGAATTATTGTATGCATCTCTTCTAGGGGAGGCATCCAGGGCTTGGCTTTTTGAGGTAAAACCAGTCCCAACAGCAGTGTGTTTTCAGCTTATTTAGTCTATGCCACAGAGTCCAGTCTTCCAACTTCCACCTGATCATTTGTCTAGGGTGAAGGAAGCATCTGTAATGTTGAGCTTTTCAGCTTGTGATTTAACTCAGAGCTGAATAAAGAAGAGCCCTTTGCTCTGATACATGCCAAAACCTTTCCCAAATGTCCCCTCAGGTTTCCTCAGGAGCTTGCTGTTGGGAAGATCAGTGCAGAAGTGATGTGGAGTCTTTTCGCCCAGGATATGAAATATGCCATGGAAGGTAAGAGAGTTCCTTACTGCTGCCAGCTGACTTGTTGCTGATTCTTATTCTCTGTCCATTTGTTCTAAATGAGGCTTAAGCACATTAGTAGCACCACTGTTTGGAGCAGGGATTTCTAGTGGCTTGTTTGTGGACAGCTGCTTTATGGGTGAGGACTGAAGCTGACATCTGCATGAGCTCTAGACCTGTCTGTCAGGCTGTGTTGCAAACCATTTATTGTCATCCCAGCTGGTTTAAATTCAGAAGTTTGCTTTGGCCTGAGGATACAATGGCTTAGATCAGCAGCAGATTCTTTCTGCAATGCACAATGGTAGAAAGAGCTGGAGAAGTAGGTGGACTCTGGGTTGTGCCATGGCTGTAGTTCCCTGGATGATACAGCGTAAATGGTCTAAGCCTTTGGCAGAAACATGCTGTTAGAACAAGTCCTGCAGCAGACATCTTCATTTTGAATTAATCTTTGCATAATTCCACCAGACTTCTAGTAAAAGAGAAATTTTACTGTTTCTGATAATGAGTCAGGCATGCAGAGCCCAGCAAATGCCTGGGAAGGAGTTCTGCTGCTTGCATTACTCTTCTTATAGTTAATTCTAAACTTGGTTTTAGTCCTATAAATTCATTTGCACAATGTAATCATCATCTTACCAAGGTTCAGAGAGCATCCAGCTCCCACCAGCTCTGCAGCTGCAGTAGCAGTTGTTTTCCCAATGTTTTGCAACATCAGGCTTCATGATTATGTGATAAATCAGGAGTGCCAGTGCTGCCTACAGCATGCTAGCTGTATTCATATTCCAAACGCAAGTCAAGTTACTGCTTTTGGTGATTTGCAAAATTAGGCTAAATCCTTTTGTCCCCAGCTTGATCTAAGCTCAGTTGGAGGAGTGACAACATATTAGACTCTTCCTTCAGACTGCTAGAAAAAAACCTGCTGCCAGTAACGAGTTTCCTGGATTTTGTTCTTTGGGAACAGTCTGTGGGGTTGCTCTGTAAGTGAAGAAGATGAACTCTGTCTGTTTTTTAGTCTCTGTCAGTGCCACAAGGATAGGAGACCGTGCTGTGGGGGGACACCCTTTGCCAGCTCTAGGCTTGAATTCAGTAGGCTGCAGGCCTGAATGAAATTTTCTCACTTCTGTGTTAAGAACTTTTTATATATGCTTGTCACCCACAGTGCCTTTGTCTTGTGAAGTTATGTTGATGTAAGACTAGACACTGGGAAGAAGGACTAAGACCTACGATGCTGACGAGTCTCATAGTGACTGTCACTACTTGCTCATGCATTAAGGACTAAGGCAACTGTGATAATTTCATGTTCACTTTCCCTAGAAACTCTTTGCTTCTGCAAACCATTTTGGCTTCTCTTTCCATTTTGTCCTTAAGGCATTTATTATGCAGTTTGCTCTTCTGATACTGTTAAAAGTGCCCTATCTTCCTCCTTTATCAGCTGCCATGAGAACTGGGTCTCTCCAAATCTAGTTGCTGACTTTCCTAAGATTCCCTTTCCCTGTTGCATCCAAAATGCAGCTGCAAAAAGGTTACTGATTATGTGTGTGAATTTGACTGTCAAAGGAGATGTGACTTTGACTGATTTTTTTTTTTTTTTCTTTTAAATGGCTCTATTTGATTGCCAGTTCCCAGGTTAACTCTGCCTCCCAGGTTTTTGCTGTTCACATCTCATACCATGTCCCCTTTGACTCTGTCCTCCCTGGTGAATCTGGGCTTATTTTAGCTTTCCCTGATATCCTGCTGGTCAACTGAGAGCTTCTTAAGACAAGGACTAGCATAATGTTTCTACCTGTGAGTTCAACAGTGCATAGCAAATACTTGCTGAAGGAGTATCCCTCTTGAAATTATTTCTTGGTGAGAAAAGTTGACACAAAGGCAGCTGATGGACAGGGAACAGTTTGTGTTTTGAACAAGAGCTGAAAAACTGCATAGTACATGTATTTGTACTCTGGCTGTGCAAGTCCTGCAGGAGGATTGAACAAAGATTGAGTCTGTGTTGGTGTGTGTCTTTTCCAAATATATATTCAAGAAATCCTCAGGGGGCAGAATTCTATTTGAGGCAAGTGTGATTCCTCACTGCTTTGCTCTCCAGAAACTTCTGAAGATAACCTTTAGAACAAGCTCTACAATAATTTAATTACAGGCCTTACTACTTGTATTTTAAATATGTAAGATTGGATTAACTTGCTGCATTATTTTCTTTAAAATGAGGGAGAAAGGAAGGATAAAAGAAACAGATTAAGTGATGTGAAGGATGATGATTAGATTTGAGGTCCTCAGCTCTTGGCTCTGGCATTTTTCAGCTTGAGTTGCTAATTTCTCTGCCAGTTTAACTACACCAGGCATTTTGTATTCCTGACTTTGCCAGTTTGTGGAGTAACCCCTGGGTACATTTCTTGTGTGCTCCAAGATCTGTATGCATCAGGAGCTCTCTGTAGCAAAAGCTGATCTGTTTTGTGGAGATACGTGCACGTGAACCCAGAGTATAACACTTGCTTCTAATTTTCTTTATGGTGTTTTCCTTTATGTTCTCTTCCTAAGTTCTAGATAACATGAGCTCATTCACCTCACCAAGTGGTAAGTCGATGCGTCTTGGTGGAGTTTATAGTTGTGAGTAGATGAAGACTTTCTTCTGTTACCCATAGTTTTAGCACTTTGGATGTAGTTGCTAATACTAGCTTTAGTGTCCTGTAGATTTATGCCAGTGATGAGCAGATCTGCAAAGACGACTTGGAAGACTATGCTGCTGCTGTAGAAATGGAGGATATGTGCTGTAAGGAGACTCCTGTTCTGACTAGTCACTCCACTTGTTTTTTTGATGGTCCCTGATATGCTGAGCAGTTCTGGGCGATAGCCCCTTTGCTGGGTCCCAGGCATTAAGGTATAGATAAAGTCTGATAAGGAATAACTGCTGAGGTTGGAGCTCCAGTTCATGTGTGACTCTATTCCTTCCCTCCTGGCTGGGGTGACGCTTGAGGATCTCCGGCAGTGGCAGTACATTTTTTTGTAGCCTAAAGGCCATGCAGTGACTTCGGTGTAGAGAGTGTGGGCCTGGTTGTGTGAAACTGGCCCCTCCTGGCTTCCAGCCTGATGCTCCTACATTGCTCTCCAGTATGCAGTGTTGAAGACGGTTGGGAGGCTCAGGCTTCTCTGAGCTGGAGAGCAGTGCCTGGCTGTGTGAGTTGTTTTCCTTTTTCCCGGTGGGTAGAAGCTAGCCAGGCCTCTCCCAGCTGGAGCTCACCCCCATGTGAACCATGCAGCCTGTGCAGGGCAATGTATAAATCCTAATTTACACCCGGAACACAGTGGTTAGGGGCTTCAGAACCAGCAGTCTTGCTAGCCTGCGGATGCTTCAGCATGTGTCTTTTGGGCACTTTCTGAAGAGTTAGCTTGCTAAAGTGTAAAATGTTCAAGTCATAAAAGTGAAACACCTATTTTCTATTTAAAATGTGTTCAGCAACTGGTAGCAATAGCCACAGCAGCAGTGTGTTTGACTGCTGGAAGGCAAGTGCACTGCAGACCTGTCTTATGCCTTTGTCTCCCCTAAGGAGACACAGCTGCCAGGACAGAAAATTCAGCATTACTTGCCAGAAATTAATCTATAGAAGGCAGGCTGATAATCAAGAGGAAAATCCACAAATTAAGGATGTGATGTAAGTTGTGGTCTCTGCCTGAAAAACAGAACTGGACATGGCACTAGAAAGTGTGCTGCTAGGAAGCAGTTCCCTATTAATGCCTTAATAATATGGCCTTGGTGACCCTAAAAGCTCTTCTCTGGAGGAGACTGCAGATGAAAACTGCTGAGGAAATGTGAGAGACCTACAGAAGTCTGTGGTCTTTTCAGGATAAAACTCAGCAGTTGCTGCGAAATATCTGTGCACTCTTCCACTCTTGTTGCTGCTAAGCTCTTAAAAGCCAGCAAGTTATAAAGCAGAACAAAAACATGATATGACTGATGGCTCCTGTTCACTTTACTTTTTCTAAAATGGGTTTTCAAAGTATACCTCTGGCTGATGTGTTTCCATGCCACCTTAAAGTGCTCTTAAACATTTCCATTTAGAAAGAAAGCAGCTGATCCAAACTGTGCGGGGTCCATTGAAGGTGGGGAAGGCAGGTGGGCTGCTGGAGATGAGGGGGTTTTGGGGCTTTGTTGGCTTTTTTTTGTCCTCCAGCATGTTTGAGCTGTTATAGTTCACTTTTCTCTGTCTTTTCTCTGTCACAAGCCCCACCTTTCTTTCGCATACGTAAAGTTCTCTTTTATGGTGGTAAGACCTCTCTTCCTCTTTTTTACTTTCCTGTAGTTTTATCCCCTTGGTGTCCAGCTTCTTTACTGCTTAGATGGCTAGGTAGTCCTAGTAGCAGTCCCTGGGCTTATGCTTCTGTGGCTGCTGTGCATCTTCCTCTTCTGCAACTTAGTAGTGTTTCAAATGCCCTAAAAAACAGGAAAAGGCTTGAATTACTTGCTTTTAGTGCACTACTTAATTTTGAGGATATAAATCTGATTTGAGTCCTTTCTACCTCCGAGTCAAACCTTCCCTCTGCAGGAACAGCACTTTCCCCATGCAGGAACAGCACCTGGGTGACAGTGCGTGTCAGAGTTAATGAAGTTATAATTGTCCATTGATTTCCTCACTCTCACAGGGAGCTAAGCAGGCGCCACTATTACTGTGTTTGTTTCCCATTTTAGATCTGCAGAGAGAGCTTTGCACTTTCTTCTGCAGTTGTTCTCAAGGGAGGTCAGCAGTTCAGACACTGACTATACTTGTACTTCCTTAGTGCTCAAGAAAGGTACTAGATTTATTGGTCTGCAAACAGGAATGAACTTTGCTTGGCTTCAGTACAAGCAAATTCAGTGTGGAGAGTAATGGATCATAGTACATGTGAAGTAGCATATGTAGAGTAATTTGTCCATTGAACCATCACCCCTGAGTACTATGCCTCTCAGATACTGGGCATTCTAATTTCTTTGAAACAAAGGTTGGGTTTCTTTAATTTTTTTTCTTTAGAGATTGTACCTCTGTTGACCTGCTACACGTGAATTAGAAGGAAATCTGTATTACATCCTTACAGAGGTCTGCAAATAAGTCACTGTTCCACTGCTTGGGAGTTGACAAGGCTTATGGAATAATTATGCATGAAAAGTTCCTTGGTTTTTGTGTTTTCAGTGGGATAATTCATAACTTACCTGGCCTTTCTTCTTTTGCATCAAGCTTCGAGAGAGATGTGGAAATATCTTAATGTTTTGGAATAGTTGCAAGAATTCACATTTACATGAAAATAGGTTGTGATATTGTAAGATAAGCTTGTCTATCAGGTAACTGATTAGAAAGCTGGGGCCTTTTTACATCATTAACACCTATCTTCTGATGATTAATACCTGTAGCAGTTATTGCTTGTGTACGCATATTTCTACCCAGCTACTGGATACCTGTACTGAAATCCTAGACTAAAACCATTCAGAGTTAAGAGAAATACTTCCACTTTCCAACATAGTTGGATCCTGTCTACATGTTAGCAGTGATGCCTTTGGAAAGTTACATCAGTAATGAGATAACCACACAAAAGGTAGGAAGGCGAGTCTGAAGTCACATTTTGGGGAAAAAAAAAGCCCTGAGTCTTAAGTTAAAATAATGTATGTTTTAGACATTGTAGTCATGGACTAGCAGCTTGCTATGGTGCTTGAATGCACAAGGAAGCCTGGCACAAAGGGTATTCATGCTGTTGAGGCTTGGCAGAAGAAAGAGATGGGTGTGTACGGGCAACACTAGGGAACAGTGGTGCAGAATTAGTCACCTGATAATTCAGGATCGCAGTGGAAGCTAAAGCCAGCTGCTTAGTCAGCATCATGAAAAAGGAATTTTATTCTTTTCAAGGAGGATTTTGAAGAAAAGCAGTGCAGCAGAAAGAGCTGCCTGTGTAAGCACAAGGTGTGGCTTGGAAGAAAGTGTTGAGATGGTTTTGGGAGAACTTAAGTAGGTTAAAAGCAGGAGTTGTGGGCGACCCAGAGGTGGGAGTCAACTGATGAAAGACAGTAGTGTGGACTTAGGCTGTGAAGGGCCTTGAAAGCAAAGACAATGGAGCATACGTTTCTTGTGCGAGAGAAAGGGGAGCAGTGGTGTAGGGAGATGATCTTTGCAGGAACGTAGGTATGAGTATGCATAACTTTGGCAGCATAGGTGTGTGGGAAGGGTTGTGTTGTGGGGGTATGTGTGTTATACAGGGAGTAACTGCATTGTCCTGACATAGCCTGGGAACAAAAACATAACAAAACCTGGCAGGAGTAAGAGGCTCAGCAGCAGGTAGAGATATCCATGGGTTGCTTCAGTGAACTGTGCTCAGGAAGGCAATACAAATAACACAGTTCTGGAAGAGAAGTGTAATAAATTGCTTCTGTATAGCTCATTTGAACTTGCTTGTGACTCACACTGTCAAACTCTAAAGAACTTGATGCTTTCTACTCTTGTCTCTTAGGGGATGTAGCCTAACATGTTGGTATTGCCTTTGTTTACACCAGAGAATGAACAGATTCACTCTCCTTGATAATTTATTTCCCCCTGCAAAGATCAGATCTGGACTGTCATGTATTAAATGGAAAGGCCATAAGAGATTGCTCTATTTTTAGTGCTTTGACAACAGAAAGTCTTTAACAAATGGAAGTATTAATTGAAGCTACAGAAATAAATTCCATAGCTCCAATAATAACCACCAAGAACCCCTGCCTGCTGCCAAAATCCTGTGTTGTGAAGATTTTGTGGCTTTATAGGTGCTTCATCCTCAAAACAATTACATACTATGGACATGCTTTGTAAGACTCACCTGTTCCTGATGTAGTGATAGTGGTAAATTCAGACCTAACTGCTTTTTTTTCCTTCTTTACAGAGCATGAGAAACACAGACTGTGTAAAAGTGCAGACTATATGAATTTACACTTCAAAGTGAAGTGGCTGTACAATGAATATGTTCACGATCTGCCTGCCTTCAAGGGAAAAGTGCCTGAATATCCAGCGTGAGTGTGCTGCGTTTCCTGTAGTAAATCCCCACTATCTGTCTCCTTGTGTTACCTTGAGAGTAGTCATTTGGTTCTCCTGTGACTGCCTTCATGATACACCATTTCTTCACCCCTGATTTTCTGTGTTTACATGCATGTTTGACCCCTCTGGTCTTCTGTGACGCTGTCCCTGACACAATTCAATCCCTTATTGTACAGTATCTCCTAGGATCTCAAAACCCTTTAGCAATGGCATGGACAGTCTTTAAGCCATTTTGTGCCTGCAGTGGGGGCTTTGGTCGGTTCTTGAACAACAGACTTCTGGATGTATGTTTACAGTCTTGTGTTAATAGATACAGCTTTATCTGTATATACTGTATGTATGTCTATATGTGTGTGTATGAATGTCATATGTATACACACAATAGGATTTTTAAGTAAAGATAATGTTTTTTAGTAAGTCTAGGTGGTTTAATTGAAAACATTAGATAAGCTGTCGCTCCTAAAAGCTAAGCAATTGTTCACAACTTCTGTTCAACCTTTTTAAAAGAGTAGCAGTAGATTTCAGACCTGAAGAAGGTTTGTGAGCCCAAAAAGTTGTCTGAGCAACCTGGAGAGAACAGTTAACTGGAGTCCCATGCCTGGCCTAAGGCAAAAGTACGCGTGTTATTTCTGAGCAGTGTATAACTGGTTTTCAGAGCTTTCAGTGAAGATGATTGCTGTACATCTCCTTCAAGCAGCTTTTTTACCTGTGCTCCACTGCTACCTCTCCATTCAGTTTTGGGGGTTTAACACACTCCCCTTTTTCCCCCTCCAAATCTTTCTAACTTTGGTTTGGCCTTGTTATATCCTGTCCTAGCAGCCTGAGCATGGAGAACAAGTAGTTCCTATTTTACAGGAGTAAAATGCTTTTCTCATGTCACTTCCCAGCCTTGTGCTGGCTCCTGTTTGTTCCCAGCTTTCCCTGTAAGTGAAGTTTACTCACCTCGCTCCAGCTGGACTATGTTTGTACATGCAATGCCCAGACTTAAATAGTTATGTTTCATATAGACCTTGTGTTGCATTGCCTTGCAGGCAGTGCTGCTGCTTTCACATGCTGGGCTGATAGCAGCTTTTGTGTTTTGGTGGGTTTTTTTGGTTGGTCTTTTTTTTTGTTTGTTTGTTTGGTTGGTTGGTTTTTTTGCTCTTCTTCAGTGGTGTTGTTGACTAGTGATGCTTCCAGTGGCCCCAGGCCAGCCCCCAGGCATCCTCAACAGAGCGTCTTAAGAGCCTTACCTAGCTGTTCATGTATATACTGTTCACTGCTGTCCAAATGCAGCAGTGTGCATAGCCCCTCTTGAAAATAACATCTTGCTTGGACTGTTTCCAGTTCGGCATTCCGAATTCTTTTCCCACCCTGTGGTGCACACAGTCCCTCAGGCCTGGTGCTAGCTGCATGTTAATAAGACTTGAGGCAGCTGATGCAATTGTTCCGCTTGGGCTATGGGCCTTGCTTAACAAGTCAGGTCGGTGAGAGGCATTAACTCATTGGACAGGGTGCTGGAGTGACAGTCTCAGAAGCCCCGTTCTCTTTGCTGTGCCTCTGAGTCAGTGCAGTCTCAGGCAAGCCATCAGATACTCTTAATCTCTCTTTTTCTCCCGTGTAATCAGGATAATGATGCACAGTTTAATTCTGCTGTCCTTTGCAGACTGTTCTGCTCTGCTGGCCTTTGCGGTAGAGCTTCAGTGCTCCTGTACATTTGCAGCCACTGGCTTTGTTACTTCACTCTTGTACTTTAATACAATAACCACACTGTCAGACACAGGTGATGTTTATTTCAACCACAACCTTCACCTGTCACAAAATATCCCCTTGTTATCAATTAGAGCAATGTGCTCTTGTCCTTTGATTTGCTTCACCACAAGTATTTTTAGTCTTGAAGCTTCGAGTCCATGTGTCAGGTTTGCGTATCAGTAAATCAGATGTAATGAAATTGCTGCTGTCCAGAGAACAGCTGAGTTGTCCGTATACCCAACAGACAAGGCTATCCATAAACTCACTTTTCATGTTGAAACTGTAAGAAACCATGTTTCTGATAGCCTTGGGATATGATTGGATAAAGTGAAGGCTCCAAA
>NC_051210.1:73269079-73292699 GCF_015220075.1 Falco rusticolus | reverse complement strand
CTGCTTCCCATGTCCTTCCGCTAGTTCCCAGTGCCTCCCACTGCTACCCACTGCCCCCCAGTGCTTCCCATTGCCTCCCACTGCTTCCCACTGCCCCCCACTGCTTCCCACTGCTTTCCGCTGCCTCCAACTGCTTCCCACTTCCTCCCACTGCTTCCCACTGCTTCCCACTGCTTTCCACTGCCACCCACTGCCTCCCACTTCCTCTCACTGCATCCCACTGCTTCCCACTGCATCCCACTGCCTCCCACTGCTTCCTACTACTACCCACTGCTTCCCACTGCTTCCCACTGCTTCCCACTGCCTCACAGTGCTTCCCATTGCTTCCCACGGCCTCCCACTGCCTCCCACTGCTTCCCACTGTGTCCCATTGCCCCCCACTGCTTCCCATTGCTTCCCACTGCCTCCCATTGCTTCCCACTGCCTCCCACTGCTTCCCACTGCCTCCCACTGCTTCCCACTGCCTCACATTTCCTCCCTTCCTGTTGCCACCGCTGGGACTACCTTTCCCATCCCACTGGCACCCCCAGGACAGTCTCTGCCCACAGGCTGAACACTCTTATCCCACTCTCCCTTGCAAGGGCCATGCCTTGAGCAGGGTCAGCCCACGTGGCCCTGCCCGGGCTGTCCCATCGCTGTGCCCCAGCTCACCCCCGCTGTCCCCAGACTGGCAGGTCACCCACAGCCTGCAGGACGCCTCCCGGGAGCATGCGGCTGAGCGGGGCCGCCTCTCGCAGGAGGTGAGGGCACGGGAGCAGAGCCTGGAGCAGATGCGGCTGGAGCTGGCGTGGGCCATGGCAGAGCTGCAGCGAGCGTGGCGGGAGGGCAACAGCAGCCGGCAGGAGCTGGGCAACCTGAACGTCAAGCTGGGGCACACCAGGCAGGAGCTGGCTGTGCTGCAGGAGGAGATGCAGGAGGTGCAGGGGGAGCTCAGGGCCAGCAAGAGTACTGTGAGCAGCCTGCGTGCCTGCGTGAATACAGGTAGGGCCATGGTGGGGTTGGGGGGACAGGCAGTGATGCTGCCGGGGGGATGTGGGGGCTGGTCACAGCCAGGCTGGCCTCCTGAGCACCCGTGGGAGGGCGAGTGCCTGAGCTGTGCCCCTGCCCCCAGATTGCTGCCCCTCAGGCTGGGTGCTCTACAGGGGCAAGTGCCTCTTCATCTCGATGAGCAGGAAGACGTGGTGGGAAAGCCGTCATGACTGCAGAATGAAATCCGCTCAGCTGCTGGTCCAAGGCAACTGGCCAACCTGGACACTGCCGGTACAGAGCCGGGGGGGCTGCAGCACCCCAGGGGGCTGTGGGCAATGGTGGGGCTGGGCAGAACCCCGTGGCGCCAGTGGCATGGCAGCTGTGGACATGCTGAGGTGGCAGCGCAAGCCCTGGGTGCCCGTCCCAGCAGCCTGCGGGGAGGAGCATGGTAGCCCCGTGGCTCCTGGGAACCAGGTGGGCACTGGCCATGGGGCAGGTGCTTGACAGCTTCTCTTGTCCCCAGCAATTTTTGGTGATGAGTGATGAAGCGTACTGGATTGGAGCACAATTTTCTTCTGACTCTAAGAGGACTGTTGTATGGCAGGACAGCAAGCAGTTCTACCCGTAAGTGCAGTGGTCCTTGACACAAAGCACCAGCCCTTTAGCCATGCCAAGGACATGCTGTTTCCATCCTGTGAGTCCCCCCTGGCCAAGGGAGTGATGCTCAAATGATCAGCATCCTGAGGAAGGGGTCCTGGGCAGAGCCCAGCTGCAGGGTTCACTGCCAGATCTCCAACTGGCAGAGCAGGAGGCTGGGGGGAGGAATGTGGCCCTTCCTCGGACTTGTCCTAGTGCCAGGTGTCCCACCTGCCACAGCAGCAGTGGGGCCTGTGAGAAGGGATGTCCACAGTGTGGGTGCTGTCACTGCCCCTCTGAAACATGCTCTGTCTCCTAGGCCCAACCATTCTGCAGAGTGTGGCATGTCAGCTAACGGGAATATAGAAAGTTCAAAATGTGTGAGAAAGTACCAGTGGATCTGCGAGCAGCCCCCGATGCTGAGCAGCCCATCCAAGACCTCCCTTTCTTTCCTGGACAAGGACTGACTGTGCTGCCACCCACCTCTGTCACAGGACTCAGGGGCAGGAGCTGGGGGTACACCCCAAGACCCTCTCCGCTGTGCACACGATGTCTCAACCACAACAAAGCACTGGGGGACAGTGTCTGTATTATAAAGCAAGGCTCACGGAAAGCAGATTTTACTCCCCTCTTTCACACTCATGCATACACTTATATCACCTTGCACCAGCCTTCTGCGTATCCCTGTGTGCCTGCATTAGCCAGTACAGCTCACAGTGACCCAAAACCCCAGTGTGGAGTCCAGCCCCCCCCAGCTGTGCCCCCCCAGGGCTGATGGTGCTGCACTAGCACTGCTGCAGAATGTGCCATCTGCATCTTTTCAGGGCTGGGGGGTAACAGTGCCATTGGCATCCCCAACCTGTCCCTTCCCACAGCACTGACAGCTCCCATCCTGCCATTTCTCCTGCCTCCATAATCTGCCCAGGGCTTTGGGCTGGCCCCAACCTGGGAAGGGTGCAAGAGTGGTGCCACCAGACGCAAAACTTCTGGAAAGCCCTGAAACCGAGTGGGAGATGGGGGAGCACTGGGGAACCCTGACCAGGGGGTGCTGTGTTGGGTCTGGCTGAGCCCCCCAGCAGCCCTCATAGTGCTGTGCTTTGTGCTGATAGCAAGAAAGGCGGTGATAACACACCGGTGTTTCAGCTACTGCTGAGCAGCACTCACACAGCATCTGGGCTGTCCCTCCAACATTCCCCCCTCACCAGTAGGCTGGGGGTGGGCAGGATCTGGGGAGGGGACATGGCCAGGACAGCTGGCCCAAACTGACCGAAGGGATATTCCATACCATATGAAATCTGCTCAGATATAAAAGCCAGAGAAAGGAGGAGGAAGGAGGGGAATTTGTTACTTACAGTATTGCTGTCTAGAGCGACTGCTACACGTACTGAAGCCCAGCTTTCCGGAGAGTGGCTGAACTTCGCCTGCCGATGGGAATTAAAAAAGAAAATCTTTTGTTTTGCTTTGCTTCCATGTGCGTGACTTTTGCTTTTGCTTTCATTAAACTGCCTTTATCTTGACCCACAAGGTTTCTTCATATTATTTTCTTATTTTCTGCTGAGCAGGGTAGAGATAGAGCTGCTTGGTGGGCAGATGGCATCCAGCCAAGGTCCTTTCTGGCACCCAATGTCAAGCTTGAGACAGCGGCAGTTGTATACAAAGTAAGCCATAGCTGTGGTAGTTATCAAGTGGATCAAGTGCAAGCTCCTGTGTGGGTCACGGAGTCTGCTAGGTGGACGGCTTATCTCTATTTTGCGAAGTTTGGGAACAAGTTAAGGGAAACAACGGCTGTGTGCTTTGCCCTGACATAGATGGCCTTTCTGCGCTGTGGGAGTGATTTTGTGGGGGGGGTGAAGGAACTTGGGGCTGAGCTAGCACAAACAATGACAATGTGCTTTGCCCTGGCATTGATGCCTTTGCTGTCCTAGGGTAGCTATCTTGTGGAGAAGATGAGGGAATACACCTGCCTCTCCGTGCCCAGGACTGATGTGGATGGTTTTGTTATGCGGGGTCCTGAGGTCCTGGCTCACCCTTATGTGAGCTGTTCAATACTGTTACTAAATACTGTTGGCATATTATGGGTTTTGTGGACTTTGGTCTCACCCCGGTGTAAGAGGAGACAACTTCTGTGTGAGGCAATACAGAAATGTGCCCTGAGACGGCGGTCCCGGGGTGGCAATGTGTGTGGAAAGATTTAGGCAGATTCCTAGGATGGGCATCACTTCCCATAGCCAGGGGCTTTGCACCTGATGGATGCACTCTGTGCTGGGTAACCAGCTGGCTGGGTGGCTGAGCCCAGAGAGTGGTGGGGAATGGAGTTACATCCAGCTGGTGGCCGGTCACAGGTGGTGTTCCCCAGGGCTCGGTGCTGGGGCCAGTCCTGTTCCGTATCTTTATCAGTGATCTGGACGAGGGGATCTAGCACACCCTCACCAAGTTCACAGGTGACCCCCAGCTGGGGGGAGCGTTGATCTGCGGGAGGGCAGGAGGCTCTGCAGGGGGGTCTGGGCAGGCTGGAGCGATGGGCCCAGGCCAGTTGTGTGAGGGTCAACCAGGCTCAGTGCCGGGTCCTGCCCGTGGGTCACACCAGCCCCCGCAGCGCTGCGGGCTGGGGGCAGGGGGCTGGGAACTGCCTGGGGGGAAAGGGCCTGGGGGGGCTGGTCGGCAGCCGGCTGGGCATGAGCCCCCCGTGTGCCCAGGTGGCCAAGGAGGCCAGCAGCATCCTGGCTGGTGCCGGGAACAGCGTGGCCAGCAGGGCCAGGGCAGTGCTGTCCCCCTGCACTGGGCACTGGCGAGGCCGCCCCTCGACTCCTGTGTTCAGGTTGGGCCCCTCACTGCCAGGGGGACGCAGAGGGGCTGCAGCGTGTCCAGAGACGGGCAGGGGGCTGGGCTAAGGCTCCGGTGCTGGGCTAATGGGGCCAATGATCAGCAACTGTGAGGCAAAGAAGCCCAACAGCTGGGATCCCTTGCTAGAACCTGAGGATCCGGGAGAAGCATTGGAAAAGAGGCAGCAATCTGCAGTCTCTGGAGACAGCTCCTTTCAGGTGTGAGGGCGAGAGATCCATTCAAGGAAGCTCTCACGAACTCCCCAGGAAAGTGGACTACTGCACATGAAGGCATCCAGTACCTGAGGGAACTAGCAGTACTAGCAGCCATCTACAACGATCTAGACGATGAGGAGGTCTCCAAAGATCCAGAGGATGTCCTGTGCACACGGGCCATGTGAGGAAGGTGATTCAAAGTGCCCCGATATCACATTCTAACAGCTTGGCAGCGATGTATTGCCTGGATATGGGTACACCAGCTGTGGAGAAACTGTCTTCTTGGCTCCAAAACTTGGAAGAACATCTCTGCGCTCCCTCATCCCTACAGGCCAGCCCTTGGCTGTCAGGGGCGCCCCAAGAAACGCGTGCTCTGCTGCCCCAACCAGAGGGAAAGGGAGCCCCAGGCACGTGCCGCACGGTGCACTGTGGTTCTGCCTGCGTGAGCAGGAGAGGACATGAGGAGGTGGGATGGTGAACCCACCTTTAAGCAGGAAGCCTGTGTTAATGAACCGAGAGGGAAGACGGCTGTTAAGAAGGGGTCACCCACGAGAGCTGTCGGCACAGTGGCTGCAGAGACACAAGAAGGCAATCAACGGTCTGCCAGACACAGAAGAACTGAGGTCAGCTCTCCTGATCCTGGTGAGGGGACTTCTGGTCCGGCACTGCAAGGGTCAGACAGTGAGTACTCTGAGCAGGAACAGGAATGGAGGGTCCCTGCCTTCAGGCAGGTGGAGGAAAGGGGTGACCGGGTATACTGGGCCATGTGGATTCGATGGCCTGGCACATCAGAGCCACAGAAGTATAAGGCTTTGGTAGCCACTGGTGCGCAGTGTATGCTGGTGCACAAAACCCATCTGGATCTCTAGAGTGACGGGGGTGCCAAGTATTGCCTTCATTGGAGGCTGAGGAGAGCATGACAGGGGACAAGAGGGAAAAGCGCTCCGCTGTGACCGGCCCAGAGGGCCCTTGCATCCTTGGCACAGGCTGCCTTAGGATAGGGTACTGCCACGGACACACCAAGGCAACCACTGCATAGTCACCATGGTGGAAGCAACTACTGGGTCACTACAAACATGCCCTGTAACCATGCCACTGCCTGAAACACCATCTTAGGCCCTGAAAGACAAATTTTGTGGCAACATGGTAGCCCAGAAAAAGTTGTAACAGATAATGGGACTCATTTACAAAATAACCATATAAACTCATGGTCAAAGAAACATGGCATTGAGCAGGTGTGTCACTTCCCTGTCACCCACAAGCCTCTGGAAAGTCTGAGAGATGTAATGGACTGCTGAAGACTATGCTGAGAGCATTGGACAATGCAGCATGGAAGCACTGGGATATAAATTTAGCAGAAGCCGCTTGGCTGATTAGCACCAGAGGATTTGCTAACTGTCCTGCCCAGGCAAAACCCCTACATACCATGGGAGGTGATAAGGTCCCCGTAGTGCACACAGGGAAGTGGCTGGGGAAGGTCGTGTGAGCTGCTTCTCCCATGGGAAAAGGCAAACCCATTTATGGGATTGTCTTCACTCAAGGACCTGGGTGTGCTTGGTGGGTAATGAGGAAGGATTGGCAGACCTGTTGTGTGCTTCAAGGAGATTTAACCTTGGGGGGGGGGGAGGGGAAATAATCTGTGGTGTGAGCTGCATGTTATAGGAAGTAATGTAGCAGGAATGACCTGAACCAACAAAGACTGAGATTCACAAGGAACCAGACGAGTGCAATAATGACCCAAACCAAGCTGGTACTGGTGCCCAGCAATCAAACATACTGCTTCTGCTGTCCTGAGTGCCCACCTTGACAGATGGGGCTCAAGCCATAGCCTCTTGTGCACACCTGAAGGAGTAGGGGAAGATCATGGAACAGAAGGGTAATATCTATCTGTTAAAGGACAAGGGATAGTAGTGAGAATGTATAAATCTGTATGTTGGGTATAAAGATAGTTTAGGTATGTAGTTTAAGTTGTAACTGTTGGTAAGGAGTTGCAGTAATGAGAATTAAATACAATGGAATGATTAAAAGATACATACATATATGTACTAAGTTATGTGAGACCTAAGCATGACACAAATGGTATGGAATAAGGGGTGGAGATTGTACTGAGTCTGGCTGAGCCCCCCAGCAGCCCTCATAGTGCTGTGCTTGTGTTGGTAGTGAGAAAGGTGGTGACAACACACCGGTGTTTGGGCTACTGCTGAGCAGCACTCACACAGCATCTGGGCTGTCCCTCCAACATTCCCCCCTCACCAGCAGGCTGGGGGTGGGCAGGATCTTGCATAACGTTTGCTTTTGCTTTCATTAAACTGCCTTTACCTTGACCCACAATTTGGGGTTTTTTCACCTTATTTTCTCCCTCACGCCATTCTGCTGAGGAGGGGAGTGATAGAGCAGCTTGGTGGGCAAATGACATCCAGCCACAGTCAACCCATCACAGGGGTGAATGAGGGACCCCTTAGGCCATGAGGGAAAGGGGGTGCAATGAAGAACCCTGAGACCATTGGGGGTGAATAAGGGAGACCTTATTCCCCCAGTGGGGGAAATGGGGGTGCAATGAAGATCCCTGAGATCATAGAAGTCAAATGAGGGAGCCCTTAGGCCACAGTTGGAAATGGGGGTTCAGTGATGAGCCTTAAGACAGTGGGAGAGAGGGGTGAGCACTGCGGAGGCTTAGGAACACAAACAAAAGCCATGACCCCTGATCGCTAAGACCGTGGTGGGACCCGAAATGCCAGGTGAGCAAGGAGAGGGCCCTGTCCCCGACCTCTCTGGGGGCGGGGGAGGTCCAGGGGCAGCATTTCAGTGTTTCTGCAGAGAGGGGGATGAAGTGGGGACTACTTTGCTAAGCTGGATGTGGGCAGCTTCTGGGAGAGAAGGTCATAAGGAGGGTGGTGGGGTCAGCCCATGGCATGGCAAGGCTGGGACAGAATCGCAGGAGGTCCCCTGTAAGCTCAGATACCATGTGAAATAAGAATTTGCTACATTTGGCTGGTCCTGGGGACCCCAGACATGGTCTCCCTGGTGCCTGCAGAGAAGTAGGCTCCCTGTCTCTGGAACCCTGAGCTCCAGCCACCACTGCCCACTGTGTCATTGGGCTCTGCCACCACAAGGACACTGCTAATTCCTGCCCAGCCTCTGTTTTCTGGGTTCCCCAGGCCTCTTCAGCACAGCTGCTTGCTTGCCCATCTTGACACATCGGGTTCCTTCTTCCTTCCCAGCTGCAGGAATTGTCCTTTCCTTCATCCAATATCAGCAGGCTTCCATCACCCAGTATCTCCAGGCCTCTCTGGACACCAGACAGTCCCTCCAGTATACCCACTACTGCCCAGTTTTGTATGCCCAGCAGCTGACTGAGGCCATCCCCATCCCATCATCCAGGGCGCTGGTGAAGGATCCAAGAAGCATCAGCCCCAGGATCAACCCTGCTGGGATGTTACCAGCTGGACAAGGATGTCACTGACACCCTCCTGCAGCCCTCCCACTACCCAGGTTTCCACCCACCTTCTTCTCCTCTTCTCCTGGGCACATGTCCCTGCTCTGCCAGCAAGGAGACCATGGGAAACCATATCCCAGACCTCAAAGGCCCATGATAAACAGCCCCCATTACTCTCCCCTCATCCATAGCCCAGTGTTCCCACAGCAGCAGGCAGGTCAGACAGGCATCATTTGCCCTTGGTAAATCCTGTCTGGCTTTCCTCATGCACTATGTGGCGATGCATTTCCTCTCACTCCCCTGGGCTGCTCTCAGGAACCCCCATTATGCCTTGGCCTTTGTGTAATGAGTCAGGCAGTTGAGCATCCCATGATGGTATCAGCAATTCTTGCATGGCTGAGATGGGGAGTGGCCCTGACTATCAGGAACTCCTGTTGTCTGGCCAAGGTGGGAAACAAGAGCAGGGGTAATCGATCATCCCCTAATGGCCTTGGAACTGTCCTTACCTGAATTGTAGGCTGAGCGGAATGGTACCATTGTTACTGGAATTTTGAAAAATTACCAGCCTGGTGGTGGCCAGAATGGAAATTTACAGATGACTAAAGCCAATCGTCTTGCGACGCTATAAACAGTGGTGCTAAGTAAGGCCCTTTGAACTCTCCTGCACTGCAGTGGGCTGTGACCAGCGTCCCCCTCCGAGTGGGACGCCTCTCGGAGCTCGCAAACTCCCAACTCTGTGAAATTTGGAGCACCGTTGTCGAAAGCTGGTGGCAGGGCCTGAGCTGAAAGCCCCGCTCTTCGAGGCTCAGCCCTTTGCCCACTGAGAAACGCCAAGTTTCAACGTGTATCGCTGAACTCCGGGGGAACTCTTAACAGGTATACCTTTGTACATTTACATATATAAACCTATACATCTATTCCTTTGTGTCTTTGTGTGTGAATTGATTCAGATACCTCATAGCAAATATAATATAAATATTACTGTCACGGATCCATAATTAAGTCACTGTTGTATATTGAAGTAAATATTACTGATCTCACTTTGTATATGTTAAATCAGTTGATGATTAAGTGCTGCTAAAAATCTTATGATCCACCACAAAACTGTGATAAAACCTTAGACATCCTTTAGATATAAACCATTGTCCAAGTCTGAGACGAAGACTAGATCTACCCACACCTAAACTCTGTCAGGAGTTTAGAAAACAAGGGGCTCCTCACTGAACCTCATGACTCTAGAAAGATTTCCTTACTCTTCATATTTCTTCCATTAGACACAACCTGTTGACCAAGCCTGAGACTAAGATTAGACCTAGCCACACCTAAACTCTGTCGGGAGTTTAGAAAGCAAGATGCAGTGGCAGGGTCTCCTTTATTCTTTCGTGTCTCCTGTCTCCGTGTAAATCATTCTAGCTTGATTCTAACTCAATTTTCCATTGTCTGTTTCATCCATGTAATGAGTAATAGAGTGAACCTTGACATCAAACTTTGTGAAGTTGCACTCCTACAAATTCATGTTAAAACTGTGTTTGCTAATACCTTGGATGGTGATTCTTTAAGCAAGCTAAACCACTCATTCATGGCAATCAGCATGTCCTTCCCAAGCCTGGACCATCACATGCTAAGGACGACATGCTGCTGCTTCTTCCTGGGATCAAGGTTCTTCTTTGTCTGGAAGAACAAAGCTCAGCTCTGGGACAGGCTGTGGCCGCTGGCAGGTCATGGAGGGAGGAAAAAAAGGGAAGGACAGAGGCCAGCAGCAGCCAGTGACAGAGGCAAGGGACAGCCAGTAAAAACAAAGGACTCCCTGAGGGGGACACTAGTGGTACTATCATACCCAGCTTCACAGCATGCAAAAGACACCCCCCAAACCAGCCTCAGTGGAAGGCAGCGGAGGTAATCAGGGTTGGGTACTGGTGTCCCCTTCTTGGGTTATGGGAGCTGGGGCTGGAGGGCAGGGGATGGGGATGTAAGCATGGGCATGAATGTGGAACACAGAAACACAGTCTTTTTTCAATAATTCTTGTTTTGAAAGGCAGGCACCTTATTTCACAACCTGTATCCCCAGAGCTCTGCAATGCGGTTGAGGCAATGGTGCACACGTAAGCAGCTGTGTAGGAAGGAAAGGGTGACTTTGCTGTGCACCCCCAGCTCCTGTCCCTCAGTTCTGCAGTGGAAAGGGGGTCTCAGTTATCCGCTTGGCTGGGATAGGCTAGAGGGTCTCCAATGGGCTGCTCAGATCTGGGGGCTTTTCACAGATCCATGAAAAATTGTTTAAGCAGTTGGAGTAGCTCATCCTGTTAAACAATATTCTTGCACAAGTCTTGGGCCAACTTCTCCTAGAAGGGAAGGAGCATGTGAGACATGCCACCACTATGCTCCCAGCATGATGCCAGCCTGTGGTATCTGCCACATAGCTGTAGTCCCAGGGCCCCTTAGCCTGGGCAGGAAGGCCAGAGCACTGCCCATGACCAAGCATCAGCCCCATATCTGGGACAGAGAGTCGGGCTCTGCCCAGCACCGCTATGCCTGGCTGGTGAAGATGGGAGAGGTGCAGGTGGCCAAGATGGAACAACTTACCCTTTATACAGATCTGTATCCCACCCCTCATGTTTATTATGAGGATTTTGATCTCTCTCTGCAATCCAGTATGTGTTATCACTCATCACCAAAAATTGCTGGGGACAAGAGAAGCTGTCAAGCACCTGCCCCATGGCCAGTGCCCACCTGGTTCCCAGGAGCCACGGGGCTACCATGCTCCTCCCCGCAGGCTGCTGGGACGGGCACCCAGGGCTTGCGCTGCCACCTCAGCATGTCCACAGCTGCCATGCCACTGGCGCCACGGGGTTCTGCCCAGCCCCACCATTGCCCACAGCCCCCTGGGGTGCTGCAGCCCCCCGGCTCTGTACCGGCAGTGTCCAGGTTGGCCAGTTGCCTTGGACCAGCAGCTGAGCGGATTTCATTCTGCAGTCATGACGGCTTTCCCACCACGTCTTCCTGCTCATCGAGATGAAGAGGCACTTGCCCCTGTAGAGCACCCAGCCTGAGGGGCAGCAATCTGGGGGCAGGGGCACAGCTCAGGCACTCGCCCTCCCACGGGTGCTCAGGAGGCCAGCCTGGCTGTGACCAGCCCCCACATCCCCCCGGCAGCATCACTGCCTGTCCCCCCAACCCCACCATGGCCCTACCTGTATTCACGCAGGCACGCAGGCTGCTCACAGTACTCTTGCTGGCCCTGAGCTCCCCCTGCACCTCCTGCATCTCCTCCTGCAGCACAGCCAGCTCCTGCCTGGTGTGCCCCAGCTTGACGTTCAGGTTGCCCAGCTCCTGCCGGCTGCTGTTGCCCTCCCGCCACGCTCGCTGCAGCTCTGCCATGGCCCACGCAAGCTCCAGCCGCATCTGCTCCAGGCTCTGCTCCCGTGCCCTCACCTCCTGCGAGAGGTGGCCCCGCTCGGCCGCGTGCTCCCGGGAGGCGTCCTGCAGGCTGTGGGTGACCTGCCAGTCTGGGGACAGCGGGGGTGAGCTGGGGCACAGCGATGGGACAGCCCGGGCAGGGCCACGTGGGCTGACCCTGCTCAAGGCATGGCCCTTGCAAGGGAGAGTGGGATAAGAGTGTTCAGCCTGTGGGCAGAGACTGTCCTGGGGGTGCCAGTGGGATGGGAAAGGTAGTCCCAGCGGTGGCAACAGGAAGGGAGGAAATGTGAGGCAGTGGGAAGCAGTGGGAGGCAGTGGGAAGCAGTGGGAGGCAGTGGGAAGCAATGGGAGGCAGTGGGAAGCAATGGGAAGCAGTGGGGGGCAATGGGACACAGTGGGAAGCAGTGGGAGGCAGTGGGAAGCAGTGGGAAGGAATGTGAGGCCGTGGGAAGCAGTGGGAAGCAGTGGGAAGCAGTGGGAGGCAGTGGGAAGCAGTGGGAGGCAGTGGGAAGCAGTGGGAAGGAATGGGAGGCAGTGGGAAGGCAATGGGAAGCAGTGGGAAGCAGTGGAAAGCAGTGGGAACCAGTGGGAAGCAGTGGGAGCCAGTGGGAAGCAGTGGGGGGCAGTGGGAAGCAGTGGGAAGCAGTGGAAGCCAGTGGGAAGCAGTGGGAAGCAGTGGGAGGCAGTGGGAAGCAGTGGGAAGCAGTGGGAGGTAGTGGGAAGCAGTGGGAAGCAGTGGGAAGCAGTGGGAAGCAGTGCAGGCAATTGGAGGGCAGCTCCGGGCAGCCAAGCAAGCAGCGGTGCTGCCCCTCGACCACCAGCTCCAGCACCCCCAGGCTAGACAACCCCCCAGCAGCCTGGCCCTTGCCCCACCCACTCCCAGTGCCCCCCTCCCTGGCCACCCCCCCACCCCGCGGCCCTCGCCCTGACTCACAGCAAGTCCCCAGGGCCACCACGGTGGCCACCAGCAGCAGCAGGCTGGCTGCCAGCAGCCTCACAGCGACACGCCAATGCCGGGGCCGGCGCCCTGCAAGAGATGCGCGCCCATGGGCATCACCGCACGGTGCCACAGCTGCCACCCGGTGCCCACTCTGCACCAGGGCACCCCCGCAGTGGTGGCCGCGGCCGGGGCCTCACCTGGGCTGGGTGCCACGGGCACCGGTGCCGGCGGCACGTTCTCATAGGGGCTGTCATCCTCATCGGGGGCTGCGTGGCAGGTGGGGGAGGTGAGTGGGGGGGCCATGGCAAACTTCAGGTCGGCGTAGACCACGCTCTGGGCCATGCGGGTGGGTGCTGCCCCAGGCAGCAGCAGTAGTCTGATGGTGCAGGCTGTGGCCAAGACTCCATGGGGTGGAGCCACTCCTTTGCATGCAGAAAAGCAGAAGTAGTTGCTTTATTTGTAAAACGTGGGTTTATTTCTGAGGCCACTGTGCTTTGTGGGGGTGGTGGGTGAATGAACTCCATCCTGGGCAGCACACTCCGCACGCACCTCCCCAGGCTGCAATGAGCCCCAAGAAACCCCATGTACCGCCCACAGCAGGGCCATGCTGCCCCATGCATCACCTTCCCCATCCCATCCCCTGCTCGGGAGACAGGATGCTGTCACGGTAGGTGCTTGGTCCTCCACTCATGCCAGGAAGGACTTCCAGGTTCATCCATGCAGAGC
Organism: Falco rusticolus; assembly: GCF_015220075.1. Taxonomy (NCBI): domain Eukaryota; kingdom Metazoa; phylum Chordata; class Aves; order Falconiformes; family Falconidae; genus Falco; species Falco rusticolus. The sequence continues at coordinate 73,279,540 of NC_051210.1, read as the reverse complement.
TGCCTGCTGCTGGCACGACCCAGGTGGTCTATAATGAAACCGTAACAGCCCCCAGAACCAAACCCTCCCAAGCCAAGCCTGAGCAGGCCTTTTAGGCTCTGGCAAATCACCCAGCCTCAAAACAAAATGAGGGCACTTTTGGTGACTTCCTCAGACTCGGCAGGCACCAGGACAAAAGCTGTCACCTAGCCCAAGCCCTCTGTGGGACCAGGGAGATAAAGGATCACCTCTCAGCTGCCTTTCCTGAGAAGCATAAACCCCAGGCATCCACCATGATCAGAAAACCCAGAGCTTTGTGGGGGACCTGCTCCAGCCTACACAGGAGCTGCTCCACACTGCCATGAGGCCGTGAGGTCGCTTGGGTAGATGCTGGCTTCTGGCCACTTCCTTCAGTGCCGCAGCAGCTGCAGTTTCCCACTAGGCAGCAACATGACCCCCCCAGTGAGCGGGAAGATGCACCTCCATCCCACCACCCTCATCCCCCAAAACCAATCACAGCATCCAGGCGCCAGAGTTTATTGGCATAGATCCAGTGGGATAAAGAGGTCTGACTGAGGAAGCAGTGGTGCCCAGGGATGCCCATGCACTGAGGCTAGGCAGGAAACAGGGTGGAGGGACACACTGGAGGTCCTCACGGTCATCAGAGCCCTGCACAGATGTAGGTGGTGTTTCCCCAGAAGAAGGCAGGGGGCGAGGACCGGAGCCACTGCAGGGTGGCTGCACTCCTCGCACAGACCCAGCCGAGGGCTTCCCCACACAGACCACCCGACAGCCCCAAGCCTGACACTCTGCCGCAGGCCAGGAAGGAGCTGGTGGAACGCCGGATTGGGAAGAGCCTGAAGGGAGAGAGTGAGCTGGGCAGGAAAGGCTGGAGTCATCACATCAGCAGCTCCTCCAGCCAGGGACCAGAGGCTGCGCAGAGATGCTGTGAGGGCAAAGTTCACCCTCTCCATGGACCACTGTTCCCTGCCACCCCCCTCCTAATTAGGATATATGCTCTAATTGCCCCCCACCCTACCCCTGCCTGTTTGACATGCAGCCCCCAGCCTCATCACGCACACAGCACCCCCAGGTCCCTCCTAGCAGGGGTCAGCTCCAGCTGCACCAAGCAAAGTCCCTTTCTGCAAACCTGCTTTTGGGGGACCACCCCAGCACCTCACCCAGGCAGGGTGTGGGCACCAGGGTCAGGCCCCTGCAGTCTTCTCTCCCCTTCCCTAAAATGCCCCAGTGCAGCCCTGGAAAAATGAGACGTGGGCAAAACGTGGAGCACATCCCTGCATGCCAGTGGGCTGCCTGTTCCCCTGTCATCTCCCCGAGCCCTGATGCTGGACCCTCAGCATCCCTGGCTGGGGAGAAGTTGACAGCCTCACCCTTTCAGTGGGGTGCCATCCAGCCACTTCCAGTCAGACCTGGAGCCATCCCGTTTCAGCCCCACGTGGAAGACCTCCATGTTGGCTGTGCGCACCAGGAAAGCCTAGCAGAGGAGAGGGCATGCATGAGCTCCTTTGGGGGGATGTCCGTCTGCAACTACATGATGGGGTCTGCACAGTATGGGCACAGCATCGCCAGCTCCCTGCCTGGAGGCTTGGCTGGTCTTTGGACACATGGCTCAGAGTCAGGGAGCTGAGATGGGGCTGGCGATGGCTGAATAACTGCTCAAGGACCTTGAAGTGGTCACCAGCAGAGCCCAATGCCTGCAGGGAGCTGGACAGGCCAAGCTGGGTGCACTCACCAGGGTGGTGTTGGCTCGGATGATGACCAGCTGTGCCCCTCTGGAGCAGCATTCCTCTCTGCTCTGCTCCCAGCTCTTTTTGGCAGAGGAGAAGTAGTAGCACTGCCCTGCATCCCAGAGCCAGCCAGCTGGGCAGAACTGGCATCGCCCTGCACATCAGAAACACAGTCTGCAAGAGCAGCCAGGATGGGGCAGCCAGCAGGGGCTGCCACCAGCCCTCAGCCCAAGGGACAGGAGGGTGACAAGGGGCAGCCAGGGTACCAACCAACCCAGTGTACTCCTATGGTTACTGCGGAAAGGGCCCTCCGCTTGCCTTTTCTCTGGAGCCCAGCTCCCACATCCCAGCCCCAGCTCCCCAGCAGGAGCCCCAGGGGAGATGGGCTGGTTACATGAAGGTGCTGGCATCTGGCAGGTGAGTCAACCATCCATGTTTGGGGATGTGATACAAACACCATTTGCAAAACAGTGGGAATGCAGTTAAAATTTCAACTTCACCAGAGACTGTTCAAAAGAGAGTGCCTGATGCCGTCTGGCACACGGATGCTCATGGTAGCCATAAGCCTGGTGCTGGTGCCATGCCCAGGTGATGCTGAACCACACCAGGGTGTAGCTGTTCAGCAGCACTGGGGCAGCTCTCCATGCTGTGGGCCAGAGGACAGGCAGCAAGGGTGAAGGAAGACTTGAAGGGGGGCACATTCTAGAGCAGGGACAGATCCTGCCTCTTGAAAGGAGCAGACATCCTGTCTCCAAACTCATCCAGAAGCCTCCTACCTTGCAGCATCTGTTGCCCGTAGCTGGGACTCTTGTCCATGCTCCAGGGACCATGGGTGCAGCTTGCCTGCTGTAAATCTACAAAGAGGAGCACAGGAGTGTCCCTGCTAACCCTGGGCCCCTGCAGCTGAGGGCATCCTCCCCTTTAGGTGACCTGCCAGCCAAGCCCACCAAGGTCCTTGTGGCTTTTGTTGTGCTTGGGAGCCCATCATACAACAAGCTGCCGGGGAAAGTGTTTCTGCCTTTCAGTTTTGATTTCAGTGTCAGTGCTCTCCCACCTGTCTTCATTTCATTGCCATGTGATGGAGTGGGATGCCCCGGCACTGTCTCCAAACCCACGCTTCCTCTCCCAGCCAGCCAGATGAGGTCTTGCCTCACTAGTTTTCCTGCTTGCCCCAGAACCCGCAATGCCCTCAGCCCCAGGAAGGAGGGCCCAGCTCCACAGGCAAGCTGCAGCTCTGTTGGTACACAGGCCCCATCATGCCAACCCTGACGCCAAGACCCCAGCCGGAGAGGTCCAGGCATAAGCAGGTACTCACTGTGGAAGCTCAGACTGGTGACGATGACTTGTGCCAGCAGGAGCAGCAGCGAGAGGAGAGCCAGGCTGAGGGCTGCCCAGCACCAGGGCAGCCGCACCGGCTGCTGAGGAGCTGAGAGAGGGAGTTAACACGGGCCCTGGGGGCTTGGTGGAGCAGTGGGGACTCCCCAGCCAAGAAAGGTCTGTGAGCCCCAGGAAGGATCCCAGAAGACAGAGGGGGAGCCCAGGAAAACTCAGGGAGAGCCTCTTTGCAGCACCCTGACCCTCCTAGAAGTTGTCTTCCTGCAAACTGTGCTTAGCACCAGGTGGGGGAAGCAGAGCAGGGGGTCCCTGTGCGCACTGTGGCACTGGGGTGCAGTGAGCATCCCCTGCCCTTGAGCCCCTACTGCCCCACACCCTGAGAGCAGGCAGTCTGCAACAGGAGTGGAGAGGACCTGTCTGGGAGAGGATACCCAAAAGAAGGGAGGTGGGGAGCAGGGCTGGGGCCATGGCCCTGTGGAGGGCAAGGGGCTGCAGCAGCGCAGGAAACCAGCTGGGAGAGATGGGGTGCCAGGGGCCAGGAGTGCTGGGGTGCCAGGGGCAGGGAGCAGCGTATAATTACCTGGTGGGGGGGGCAAGCGCAGATCAGCGTACATGACCCTCTCTTCCATCCCCTCCTCAGTGTCTCGCTCTTCGTCCCACAGGGAAGCAGCAACACCCTCCTAGCTCCCTTAGGCAGCCGGGTATGATACGAAATGGAAAGTGTCACTTCCCGGTAGGGTCCCCAGAGGCACCACCTGGGCCAGAACCCTGGGGGCGTCACAGCACTCACAGCAGTGGTGGGGCAAGGGGGAGCCCCGGTGAGGCTGCCGCCCAGGCATTCCTGGCACGAGGGAGCCCCCTGCCCCCGGCTTCGGGGCAGCGAGCCGTGAGGCCAGGGCTGGCCCGGGTGGCCGTGTCACAGTCACAGAATGGTTTGGGTTGGAAAGGACCTTTAGAAGTCATCTAGTCCAACCCCCTCTGCAACGTCGAGGCTGCCCCGACCCCTCGGTGCTCAGCAGAGCTGCCCTAGGGACTGTGGGGGGGACCCGGGCATCCTGGGGGAGCAGGGCACAGGGCACCGTGTGGGGGCTTGCCCCGGTGTGGTTTCTGCTGCCTTTTTTGCATGGGGCTGCAGCTGCATCTCAGCCCTGGAAAGCGCCGTGGGCGCGAGGGGGCTGGGCTGCTTCTTCCCCTCCTCGAGCCGTGGGGGCTGCCAGGACAGCCACCCCTGCCGTGCCCTGGGCAGTGGTGGGTGAGTGCCCAGCACCCCCGGGGTAGCCCTGGCCCGGGCTCCCCGCCGCACCGCGTACCGCACCGCTGCGGCGGGGCTGGGCGGGCAGGGGCGGCGATGCCTGAGGGTGATCCGGCGGGTGATCGGGACCGTGGCGGGTGGCGCGGCCAGGACTACGTTTCCCAGCGGCGCCTCCTTGGCCTGCACATGCTCGTTGCTGCTCCCGGCGACTCCCGGCAGCTCCGGGCGCGGCGCCCGGCGCAGCGTAGAAACACTCCGTGCGGCTGACGGTGCGACCGCTGGTGCGGCTCCCGGCGGTCCCCGCCGCGGCTCCCCTTACGGCCCGCGGCTTCCAGTGTAGCTCCCGGTGCATCTCCCGGCGGCTCCCTGTGCAGCTGCCGGTGCGGCTCCCGGCGCGGCTGACTCCCGGTCCGGTGCGTCCTCGGGAGCGTACGGCCGAGCCCTGCCCATCCCAGCCTCGCCACCCGCGCAGGGCCGGGCTTCCCCCGAGCTCCCCGCCTCGGCCCCGGCAGCATGCCCCGCGGGCGAGCCTGGACGCAGGCGGAGGTCAGCAGCCTCCTGGCGCTGGTGGGGGGCTCGGGGGAGGCCGCCCTGCTCATGGCCTCCACGTCGCGACCCAACGAGGCTCTGTGGCGGGAGATCTCCCGGGAGCTGACGGCAGCCGGATACAGGCGCAGCGTGGCCCAGTGCCGGTCCAAGTGGAAGGCACTCAAGCAGGCTTTCCACTCCGAGCGGGAGAAGCGCCGGAGGGCAGGACACCACTCGCCCCGTCTGCCCCCACACTACCGAGCCATGAAGAGCATCTGGAAGGCAGCCGGGCAGCCCGTCTTCGGGGAGCGGAGGATGCCAGGTGAGTGCTGGGGATGGGCAGATGGGCTTGGCAGGGCAGTGGCATGTGGGATACTGGGGGAAAACGTGCTGGGCGGCCACCCAGGGTCTGTTGATCTCTTTCTTTTCCTCTAGACCTGGTGAAGCAGCCCCCCAGGAAGCACAGGTCAGCCCATGCTACCTGCTCTCCATCCTCACCCAAATCACCAGGTATCCATGGGCTCAGGCAGCCAGAGTGGGGCTTGTCCCAGCTGTGGGGTGGCAGGCATCCCTTGTCTCCTAGTTATTGAAACTTTTTTCTGCATCCCCTCACTCTCCTTCTGCAGAGCAAGATGTTGGCGAGGATGCTGCGGGCATACTGCTGTCCCCGCTGCTGCAGTGTGTGAAGGCCAAGACAGAGAACGGTAAGTACCAGGCTGCCCCGCTGCACCAGGCTGCACGGCCACGGCTCCAGCCCAAGCCCATGCCAGCATGATCTTAGGGGATTCGGGGGTCCATCACAACTGCCTCAGGAAAGATGCTCTTGAATGGGGGTGTTGGGACTTCCTTCTCAAGGCTTTGGCTCCAAATCAGCCCCAGAGCATGGAGGGGATGGGGATGGCTGAGACAGGGCAGGAGGGGCTCCCCAGCTCTGTGAGGACATGGCAAGGCTGCTGGCTGCCCCATGGCAGGTTGCGGGGCTCCAGGTCTTTAAGGGACGGTGGCCCCAATCCAACCCAGGGAGCTCCTCAGCTGTGCAGCACTGCAGGGCATGACTCCCCTTACTTTGGCAGGTCCTGGCTCCCCCCTTCCCTAGTAACACCATAAAGCTTCGGATGAGTTAGGACTGGGTGTGAGGGCCAGAGATGCCTGCAGCTCCGCTGCCCTGCAGCCCACCCAGGGCAGATCCTGTACCCCCTCAATGTGCACACTTCCTGGGGTTTTGGCACTGAGGTGATGCGGGATATGTCCCTGGGTCTGGTTTGCATGGGCGCCCTGGCCAGCATCCCACACTGGGTAGTTACCTTCTGTCTCCCTAAATTCCCCCTGCAGTTTCAAGTGGATGTGGGATTCTCCTTCACTTCCAGTCCTAATCTGTTGTGTAGCGTTGCTGCGTGCTGCTACGCCGCTGCTGCCTTCCAGCCCAGAGGTGGCTGCATTGCAGTGGTGGGTGAGTGACTCCTGCTTTTGTATCTAGCTCATAAAACACTTTGGGGCCCTGCAGGGCGCTGTGGAGCTGTGGCTAGGGCATGTCGGGCTGCGGGGCTGGCTGGGGCAAGCTGGGCAGACCTGGGGCTGGTGGTGATCCCCTGACAGGTCCTGTCAGACGGTGCATCATTCCCCTCTGCTCTCTCCCAGCAGCCAGTGGGGACCACATCGCTGGAATGCCGCCTGCTCCCCCTGCCATGCCACGTAAGGCTTTCCTTGCCCCGCTCAGCCCAGTAAACTCCCTCAGTCCTGCAAGCAGGGTCTAATATGGTTCTCATTGCAGATGCCAGTCACTGTTTCCCTCTGCTTCCCCTCCTGGGTGAGTACCATGCCCAGGCCACCGTGTTTGTGGGCCCCAGGGCAAGAGGCAGCTGCAGCTCACAGGCTCTGTCTGCTCTCCTTCCAGGCTGTCACACTGCCCTGAAGCAGGAAGGAGCTGAGCAAAAGCCTGGTAAGTGTCTGTGGCTTAGAGCAAGTCCTCCTGCTTCAGGGGGCAACTCTGTTCTGTCCTGCCTGTGGGAACAGAGGGCAGGGGCTCCTGCAGGCAGTGCTGTCCCAGAGCTCTGCAGCAGGATCAGGCTGAGCATGGGGCTTGGGTGGCTCCAGCACTCTGGTTGCTCCCTCCATGCCAAACCATTGTGGCAGGGTTTCCTGGTGAGATGTCCCTGGGTATGGGAAGAGGAAACCAAGTGCTGCCAGTGGCTGCCACTGCCCTGGGCACCCCCAGGATGGCTGCCATAAGCGAGCAGCTGGCAGAGGGTGAGGAGGCATCGGACACGAGCCTGCACGGTGGGTCCTCCCTGCAGCATCCTGACAGCCTCACAGGGGGCTCTCGGAGCTGTGGTGAGGGTTTGCTGCCACTGACTCCCCTCTCACTGCAGGTTCCAACGTGGCAGGCTTGCTCCAGAGTGTCCAGCAGCTGCTGGTGCAGATCCTGCAGACGTCACGTCAGCAGCAGGCGCTGCTGGAGAGCCTGGCCAGCGACACTGTCTCCCATCTCCATCTCCTCTCCCACAGCCTGGTGCAGGTGGGTGAGACCTTGCACCAGCTCCTGCTCCGTCCACAGACCCACCCCAGCCCCCTTGGCCACTACGTCCCTCATGTGCCCCTTTTCGAGGGTGGCCCTGGGGAGCCTTGCTCTGCCAGCACTCCCCACACCTCCTCAGATCACAAAGAGGAGCCTCGGGCATCCCCTGCTGCTGGCTGCACCCCTCCATGAGTGGAGAGTACCACTATCCCCCATCCCAGGGGCAATGACATCGCTACACAGCCGCGGCACAAGTCTTTATAGCAGAGGTGCCAGATATTTTCGAAAGTTTATAGAAGAGAGACATTTTAATAAAATTAAAAATAGCTTTTTTACCAGCGATGAAAATTGACTGATTCTTTCCACCTGTCTGAGGGACGTTCCTTTTCTCACTTCCGAAATGAGCAGAAGGGGAACTCAGCTATTTACAGCCTCCAAGGAGCATCCAGGCTGCACACTGCGGGGCAGATAACACCTTCTGTGCCCCTGCCTGCTCCCTGACAGCTTCCAGCTCTGGCTGGAGTGGGCAGGACCCCAGCCTGGAGAATGGCCTTATGGGCTGGGGAGGGGAGAAAGGCTGCTGCTGGGGCTGGGAAGGGCAGGGAGGAGGCACAAACTGCATCCTGGGCAGCACTGCGGCTGAGGGGACAGCACATGCTGCAGCCATGGTCCCTTGGTCACCAAGTCTTTGGTGGGTCACTTCCAGCAGGTGAGCTGGGGCTGTCACAAGCAGTGCTATGGACTTGCAGCATGCTGCGGTGAGCCCCCTCCTGCTGCCAGGGCTCAGGACGTGGATCACTGTCAGGTAGCATAAGTTGCGGACGTGCCATGGCACATTGTGCTTGGCAAAGTGGTCATTGGCTCTTGCTCAGACAACCACCACCTCCGCCAGGATGCATGGATCCCACATGGGGATGGGGTGGACATGCCAGCTGCCTTCAGAATCTTCTTGGCCACATCCAGGGAGAGGATGTAGCCAGTGCTGCTGGCATAGGGTGGTTAGACATCAGGACAGTAGCCCTGCCATGCCACTGCGATTGCTGGAGTGCTGGTGGGTGATGTGCAGGTGACCGGCCGCTTCTCCCAGAAGAGAGACGCCACCTAGAGGCTGGTCTGTGCCAGGTCAAGCCTAGCCGGGAAGGTGGGCAAGTGGTCCATGTTGAAGCAGTTGTCATCCATCTTGAGGATGTAGCAGGGCTGGCACTACTCAGATGCTGTGCATGACCTTCAGGGTGAAGTTGCAGTACATGTCCCTGTAGATCTCCAGCAAGATGTCTCTGAACTCCTGCCCTCTCTGCAGAATGCCCCAGCCTACTGCTGCCTCAGGTGCCTGCCCCACCAGAAAAATTGCCTGCCAGGGGCTTGCCAGGGCATGCCATGTCCTTCAGATGCACATGCCAGCCAGCTGGAGCACCTCATGTGTGGCCAGGTCATGGAGAGGGGCCAGGGATATGGCCAACAGGGGCCACTAGTGAGATAGCCAGGAGACAGGCAGGTGCTATGACACCAGTGAGCAGCAACATCGCAACCCAGACAGACAGCATCTGGCAGGGGGGAAGCGTGGGTGAGCAGTGCTGGGAAAGCCCATTACCTGTTGCAGCACTGTCCCTCATCCCACACCAGCTACGCACCCTGGGTTGTGCCTCTGGCCATGCTGTGGAGACCCACTGTCCCCATGACTCAGTGGGCAGGGAGTCAGGGCCTGCAGGTGCTGCTAGGAGCAGGGCCGGTGGGGACGATGGTCCCATGACCGTGTACGAACCTTGCTCTACGCTCCCAAGCAGAGAGCAGAAAGCAGCTGGCTGCTGACCAGCAGCTCTGGCCCCAGGTCTCATAGCGGTGGGGCTTGCACACAGCTCTGACCTGGCTTTTCCCCCCTGGGAGCTGATCAGGGTGGGTGAAGGCAGGAGAAGGGTGGGATCTCCCTGAGCCCTGCTGCTTGAAACCAGTGAGGCTGCAATGGGAGGGCACCTTTGGGTTGTGGTTGCTGATGCACCCCACTAACCCTGCTGTGCTCCCCACTATCCTGCTGTGCTACCTGTCATCCCTCTGAGCTCCCCGCCACCCTGCTGTGATCCCTTATCATTGTACTACACTCCCCACCACCCTGCCTTGCTCCCTGCCATCCTGCCACGCTTCCCACCAGAGGCTGCAGCCTCCTCTCTCCAGGCCTGAGACACCATGGCACGCTCTTACTGAACCCTGGGGGTGCTGGGGCAGTGGGGCAGGACGCTTCCCCACACAGAGGGGGCAGGCCACTGGCAGGAGGTGGTGCAATGAGGGGTGACCTGGGATTGGGGTGTAGTAGGGGGCTGGCTGCAGAGGGGATGGGATTGAATCAGGGCCTGCAGTGGGGTGCTCTGAGGGTTGCAGATTTGGGGGAGTGTGGGGTGGCAGCAGCGTGCAGTGCCAGGAACTGGGAGGGTTAGACTGAGCAGGCAGCAGGGTACAGGGGCGGCAGTGGGGTGCAGTAGAGAGCAGTGGGGGTGCACTGGGGTGCAGTAGGGCAGTGGTGGGCATACAGGGGCGGCAGTGGGGTGCACTGGGGGTGCACTGGGGTGCAGTAGGGCGGCGGTGGGGCTGCCGAGAGGGTACAGGGGCGGCAGTGGGGTGCAGTAGCGCACAGCCCGGGCCCCGCGGCACCAGCCCGCAGCGCCGTACGCTGCCCGTGCGAGCACGGCCGGGCTGGAGTGACATCTCGGCAGCCAATAGGAGAGCAGGGAGGGGAGGTTGGGGCGGGGTCAGTCCAAGGCCCGCCTGACCGTCAGGGGCGGGGCCGAGGAGCACTCTACCCAATCGCAGAGGCTGTGGCGGAGCACGGGCGGCGCAGCCAATCATGCAGCGGGGAAGGGCGGGGCGAGGGCGTGCGGGCTCCCCCGCGACGTCACGGGAGGGGGATCCCCCAGCGGGGCGGGGCAGCCCCCGGGGCTCCTGCTGGGGGGCTGGTACCCAGCCTGGTCCCGCCTGGTCCCGGGCGGGGGCATCGCCACCCACCTGGGGCAGCCGGGCAGGGGGTGTCCTGCGGTACCCTCTGCTCCCAGCACCCCTTACAGCGCAGCGTGGGGTGCCCCTTGCCCCGGCACCCACAGCCTGGGCACGGGGCG
>NC_051210.1:73195181-73268879 GCF_015220075.1 Falco rusticolus | reverse complement strand
ACTTGCACCGCCTGCGTCCCCCTGGCACCCACACCTCCGTGACCCACTGCACATTGATCTCCGTGGCCCACCGCACGGGTACCCCGCGCCCCACGGCGGGCTTATCGTCATGCCCCACCGCACGCACATCCTGGCGCCCCATTGCACAGGCATCTGGCACCCTCTGCACGTGCAGCCCCGTGCCCCGTTACGCAAACACCCCACGGCACACGCATCCTCTGTCCCGTCGCACCCACCTCGTGCCCTGTTGCAGGAGCACCTCCTGCCCCATTGCCCGCACACCCCGAACCCAGCCGGGCCTACCTCCGTGCCCTGTTGCACACGTGCCCCAAATCCCACTGCGTGTGCCCCCCGTCCCGCCTTGCACAGACTCACCTGTCCCACTGCACGTGTATCCTGCATCTCACAGCAAGCGGATGCTGCGCGCCGCTGCTTGCACCCCTGTGCCCCATCCTCACCCACCCCCGCCCCACTGCGTGCACGCCCCACATCCCATAGCTCATGTACCTCATACCTGTCGCAAGCTCGTCCCCCTGCCCCACAACGCGGCCACCCTTCCCCCCACCGCACACGCAGCCCCTCGCCCCACAGCGCGCAGACCTCCCACCCACTGCACACACCCGCCTCACGGCACGCGCACTCCGCGCCCCATGGCGTATGCACCCCATTCCCGGCTCCACGCGCCCCCGTGCTTGTGCATCCCCCCGCCCCACGGCACGCGCCCTCCACGCATGTGCGCACCCTGCGCCCCATCCCGTGGGCTCGTCCCTGTGCCCCGTCGCGCTTGTGCCCCACACGCGTCGCACGCCCCCCCCCCGGCCCGCGCCCCCGGCCCCGCGGCACTCACCGGCGGGCGGCGGCGGGAGGAGGAGCGGCAGGAGCAGCAGCGGGAGGCCGAGGCGGGGGGCGAGCGGCCGCCGCTGCCCGCCGCCCCCCGCCGCCCCGCCGGCCCATCCCGCCGCGCCGGCTGCCGTGGGGCGCGCGCCGCCAGCAGCCCCGCCGCGCACCGGCGCCCATGACGTCACCCGCCCCGCCCCCCGGGGCCGCCCCCGCGCGACCATTGGCCCCCACGCGTGTCACTCGCCGGCGGCAGCCCCCCGCCCCCCTGAGCGACTCGATTCCCCCGGGGTGGCCCCGCCGCTGCTCGGGGCACCGAGATGGGTGGGAACGGGGAGACGGGGCTGGGGACAGGGACACGGGGCTGGGGTCAGGAATATGGCCTAGGGGCAGAACCATGGGGCTGGCAACAGAGACACGGGCCGGGAATGGAGACACAGGGGTTGGAACAGGAACACAGGCTGGGGACAGGGTCATGGGGCTGAGGTCGGGGACATAGGCTGGGGACAGAGACAATGGCTGGGGACAGTGATACGGGGCTGGGGGGACAGGGACACAGGCTGGGGACAGGGGCTTGGGGCTCGGGACAGGGATATGGCCGGGGGACAGAGATATGGGGCTGAAGGAGAGGAACATGGGGCTGGGGGCTGGCACTGGGGCTGGTCACAAGCATATAAGCTGGGGACAGGGACCTAAGGCTGAGGGCAAAGATGCAGTCTGGGGACAGGGATAAGGTTTGGGGCACAGGGGCATAAGCTGGGGTTAGGGACACGGGGCTGGGAGACAGGGGACATGAAGCTGGGATGCAGGTGGCCATGGGGCTAAGCTACAAGAGGGACACAGGACTTAGGTGAAATGGGCTGTGGGGATGTGGTGTAGGAGGACAAGGGGGCTACAATGCCAGGGGCAAACAGGGATCCTGTGGAGGGGGGATGTGAAATAGCAAGGGCTACTTATGAGGGCTGGGGGGGGCTACCTATCGGGGCTGTCTGATGGGGATCAGGTATTTTGCTAACAGCAGCCACCGTCTTGTTGTAATAAATTATTTATCTTACATAGAGGAGGTGTCTGTGACAGAGGGTCTGGGCACTGCCTGAGGGGATGAGGGCATCCCGACTGGAAATGATCTCACCATGCTTCCCCAAACTCCCCTGACATCATCCCCAGACTCCCCTGACATCACCATCCTCCCTGACCGCGGTGAAGGCGGGGGTGGGGGGTATCCGTGGCCACAGCTCTGCTCCTGGGAGCGCTCTGCCCTGTGCCAGCCCCGCTCCCACCCCATTCCCCCATAACGGAGCACCGTGGAGCTGCGGGGGGAGCAGCCGCCCCCCGGTGGTCCGGCCTGGCTGCCCAGCGGCCCCCCCCGCCAAGCGCAGCCCCCCTCCAGGCATGACTGAGCGCCGCCTCCCGGCTCAGACCCCCCGGGGCACGGCTCCAGGCCGGTGGCCCCTGGCACAAGAGGGATGAACGAGGCCTGCGGTCCCTCCGGGAGCAGCCTGGACCCTCTCTCCTTGGGAAGGGGACGGGGGAGTCTGGTGTGTCCGTGTCCCTGTCCCAGATACTCCCCAAAGGCCCCCGGGTCCCGCCAGAGCTCCATGGGACAGACCCGTCCGCGGTGAGCAGCACCGGTGGGCGTGGGTACCCGTGGGGGTGCTGAGCCAGGCGGGTCCTCCATGGGGAGCCCGCCGCCGCCCTGGGCGAGGGGAGAGCACCGGAGCCGGGGCGGGAGCGGGGTTCCCGGAGCCAGGCAGCCGGCGGGTGGCAGGGGAAGGGCAGGGTGGGCTGCAGCAGCCCTACACCCCCCCATCCCTCCAGGAGGTGCCCTTTAGCCCCTCGTCCCCAGGGTGTTCGGTGTTGCAACGCAGCACCGGGGCCAGGCCGGCCACGAAGGACGCGGCGCGCCCGCGGCAGGACCCCCGGGGGCTCCCCGCTGCCGCCTGGGGGCTAGCAGGGGAGGACTGTGCCCGCCCCCGGCCCGTCTCCCGGTTTGTTCCGGTCCCGATGGGCTCTCCCAGTGCCGGCCTGGTCCGGCCGGGTTGCCCCCGCTTCCCCCCGCTCGGTGCCGGTCCCGGTCCCCGCGCCTTGTGCCAGTACCGGCGGCGGAGAGGCGTTTGCTCCTCCTGCCGCCAGGGGGCACTGATTGGTGAGTGGCGCCAGTAGCGCGACGCTGTGGTGACGCCACTTCCGGCGCCGTTCCCGCGCGGGCACGGAGTGCTGCTGGTTTCGGACCCTGGGACCCTCCGGCCCAGCCCAGGCCCAGGCCCAGGCCCAGGCCCGGTCCCGCCCCGCCCCGCCCCGCCCCGCCCCGCCCGGCACCGGCACCCCCTGGGGCTATGGAGTTCCCGGACGCTCTCTTCCCCTGCTACTTCGGCGCTGGCCCGCCCCGGGAGGAGGGGGGCCCCGCTCCGGCCGCTGGCTGGGGCGAGCACGGGCAGGTGCTGGGGGCTGGCCGTTCCAGCCGCCAGGTGAGGCCGCGGCGCAGCCCGCTCCGCCCTGCCCCGGGGTTCGGGCCGGGCCGGGGGAGCCCGGCGAGGGGCGGGCGGGAGCAGCTTTCACCTCTTGCCTCCGCGCCCTGCAGGCCGAGACGGCGTTCGTGCCCCACCGCGGCCAGACGGGCGAGAGCTGGGAACCTGCCGACGCCGCTGCGGTGCCTTTTCTGCCTCCCAACGAGAGTGAGGGTCGCGGGGGGCGGGAAGGGGTATGTTGCGTGGTGCGGGGTGGGGGGGGACACGATGATGACACACGGGACAGACATCCCATGCCACCTCTGCACCCACCTGCCAAGCTGCCCTGCACCTCAAGGTCCCTGCTGGTTCTGCCACACTCACATGGGGAGCTTTTGCAGCTCTCCCAGGGATACTGGCACAGGAGGGAGTGGGGATGGGTGAGCCATTGCCCTGCAGTGCTGCAACGGGGTCCTGGTGCTTATGCGGTACCAACCAGCTGCTGCCGTCTCCCCGCAGGCTGCTGCATCCCCTCGCTCACACCTCAGGACATTCTCTACCGTGGCTTCCTGCGCAGGAAGCTCCGGACAGACAAGTCTGGAGCCACCTTGAACTTCACCAAGCAGGTAGGATCTGGGGCACCATGTCCCACCGAGGCCCTGGGAGGTGGCATGGAATCTCTGCATTTCCCAGCCCCTCTCTGTCCTTCCCACACAGCTGGGCCATTTCTTTGTGGATCACCCAGAAGATGCATTTGGCTCCCTTGGACAGCTGCTGCACAAGAACTTCTACCTGGGCAACTCCAAGGTGACGGTCAGTGTCCATCCAGGTGTGACAACGCCATCCCGGACTCCTCCCCTTGCAACTGCCAGCCTCAACCTCTGCCTCCTTGTCTTCCCTGCAGAGACGGGCTCGGAGCAGTACTATCCGGATGACGGCCCTGATGGAGGAAATTGCCCGTCTGGAGGCCAGGCGGTAAGTGTCCCCATGGCCCCTGCCCTGGAGAGGCCTGAGGGTACTCCTGCTCTCTCCCCCTGCCTGACGCCATCTGTACCCTTGCAGAGGCTGCCCCCAGCAGTACCTCACCTCCCGTCTGCGCTGGTTCTCCCACCTCAGCCGCGACTGGCTCTTTGAGGTGCCGCTGGGGCTGCTGGGGGACTGCGTGCATGAGGACCTGCTGCTACAGTGGGCCGGCCTCCTCTTCGATGACGGCCCTACAGGGGGGGCACTGGCCTGGCTGCCCCCCAGAGATGGGGGGGCACACAGAGGCTGCCTGGTGTACCCCGGAGGGAAGGCCATGAACCACCTCTGTATCCTTACCCACGGGGTGTCCCCAGGGAGGGAAGTGGGGATTGTGTTGCACTGCCCTTAGCTGGCACCCCAGATTTCCAGGACGTGGTGCTGAAGGAGCTGCCCCGCACCCGGGGCTCCCCAGCCCAATTTGAGCTCAATGGGCGCATCCGGCAAGTGGCTGCCACTCGGGTGGATAGGGAAGGTGAGCCAGCCCCAGGATCCATACCCAGGATCTGTACCTCGGGCTGGGCAGGGTGTGGGGTGGAGAGGTGGCAGGGAACCCTCAAAACCATGCCTTCTCACGTGCTGCCTGCTGTCCCCTTGTCAGATTTTGTTGGTATCCGCTCAGACTATCACTGCGGTGTTTGGAGGGTGCCAGGCAGGACAGGGGCAACCCCCACCCCACTGCAGGTCATCCGTACCAGCGTGCCTGCCTCCTGCCTCACTGTCAGGTAGGCACTGGGGGAACAGAGCTTTGCAAGGAGTGGGAGGCTGCTTCTTCTGCAGCCCTCCCCTCTGTGGTGGGTGATCTCACCTCTGTGCTGATGCCATGCCCACATCCTGCAGCCCTCACCTACCTGGGGAACTGGCTGTCTGCACCCAGAGTGGAGCCGTCTACCTCTGGAGCGTTGAGACAGGGTGAGATGGGGCACTCAGGGCTGGACCGGGCTTGTACAGACCCCTAGATCTCAGTGGTATGGAGGGGCTCAAGTGAGAGCAGCAGCTCAGCCCTGTGCTGGCATTGTTTTCTCCCCACAGGCTGCAGAAGCTCCGACATGACCCCCAGACTATGTTTTTTTGTGACCATTCACCCTGGCGCTGGAGTGAATTCACAGCCCACCCGCGGGTGCTGAGCTGTGCTGACCGCACTGGCGTGCAGTGCCTGGACACCCGGGTGAGCCCGGGAGGGTGGGCACGGGGCTCGTGCTGGCTGGGGGAGTGTGTTCCTTGGCCCCGAGTGCTGACAGTGCCCCACTCTGCTGCTGCAGGCCCCCGAGAGATGCTACTTCAACTTGTTCAAGGCAGGTGAGGCAAATGGTTGCCAACAGGGTGAGCGCGTGGTGCTGCCCATGTACCTGGGCAGGGCTCACCCCTTCCAGCACCTCATTGCTTCCCAGGTGAGTCCCACCACACCTGGGAGGGACAGCCATGGGCTGGGGGGGGGAACGGGACACTGTGGCACAGCCCTGGCTGCCAGTGCCCATGGGGCTGGGGGATTGCCCAGCTGAGGGGGGCTGCCACGGTGTGTTGTGTTGAGACCCCCGAGCTGTGCCTGCCCTCCCAGTTCTCTGTGTATGTGCTGGATGAGCGGTTGCCGCTGGTGCCTGTGCTGAAGTGGACGCACATGATGAAGGATCCCCCTCTCTTTGCCCATCTGACGCCAGGAGGCCCCGGGAGGAGCCATAAGGTGCTGCTTGGTGCATCTCGCACCCAGGAGCTGTTGATGCTGCAATACCAGGGTGAGATGGGGTTTCAGTGGTGCTGTGGGGCTGGGTCTCCTCTGTGCCTGCATCCCAGCCTCCTCACTGCTGGCACCAGCTGTTATCCTGGCATTGGTGCTCACTGGCTAGTTTTTGGTGTGTTCTTCCACAGGGGGCAGGCAGTCGGCCTGCCGGCTGGTGGGACCTCCACAGAAGCTGCACAGCATCGCCGGCTGCCTGCAGCACTTTCCCACCCAGCTCCCGCACCGCCACCACCTGCTTCAGCAGCGCCTCAGTGCCCCAGCTACTGGTGGGTGTCCCACGCCGCCTGGGTGTGCAGGTCCTGGAGAAGAGAAAGTGGGCTGGAGTGGGGAGTGTAGCCCTTGCTGTGCCCTGCGGGGTAGTGGCTGAAAAAGCAAAAGCAAAGCCCTGAACAGCCCTGGGCAAGAGATCAGTGACCTAGAAGAGGATATGGGGGACAGGAGCCAGCAGTGATTGTGCACATGCCAGGGCTAGGGGTGATAGGCTGAGGGTGATGGCAGCCCCCACTGCTGGTCAGGCCCCAGGAGGGGCCCTAGGGCTGGAACACCTGTGTCAATGACTTTCCTGTCCCAGCAGGGCTGGCTGCTGCACTGCAGAAGGATGGACCACATGAGTCCCTGCTGGTTTTCCAGCTCTCTGAGGCTGGGGATGTCTTCTGCCAGAGGCTGACCCATGAGGCAGTGAAGCCCCCTGCAGTCATCTCCAGGACTGAGGCCACGGCAGGGCCTGGCTCTTCCCCTCTATTTGAGATTCCAGCCAGCAGCCCACCAGGCTTGGGCAGAGAGGACAAAGACGAGGTGGAGGAAGAGCAGACCTTCTATTTGTCCAACCTGGAGGTGATTTTCAATGAGGAGGAGGAGGAAGAGGATGCAGACACATCAGCGGCCCTGGAGGAAGCTGAGCTCCCCCAGGAGCCCTGTGCTAGCCCCCAGCCCTCCCGGGCGGAGCCCAGCCCAGCTACGGCCATACGGTACCGCCGGTGGCTGAAGGCCCTTTCCAAGGGCTGCAGGGAGCACCCCAGGCAGGCTAGTCCCGACACCTTCAGCCAGAAGCGCCTCTTCACCCGTAAAGAGCTGGAGTGGCCACCTGGCCCCAGTGCCCTGCACAGGCAGGTGCGCCAACAGCTGCGCCAGGCCATGCGGGAAGGGGGGTGCATCCGGCGCTGGGACCCCCCAGGCCCCCAGGCCCCTGCCCTCCTGCAGCCGGCAGAGGGTCTGGACGCCCTGAGCACCCGCCTGACGAAGGCCTGGTCCCGGGACTGGGAGCAGTCGTGGGAGGAGAGGATGAGCTTCAACATGGCGCAGAGGCAGCAGGCGTTGCGGGAGCGGCGGCAGCGGCAGAAGCGATCCCGGGGCCGTCGCAGCCTTTCGGCCAGCTTCACTTCCTCCCTCACCTACCAGTCCGAATTGTCGCAGCCCAGCGATGGGGCCCCCGACCCGCGCCCCCCAAAGGGGAGCCCCCCAAAGCAGGGCTCTCCGCCGGGTGGCAGCCCCCTCCCGGCATCGCCGCTGCACGACGACGAGCTCCTGTCCTCCCAGAGCCTGCGCAGCCGCGGCATCCCGAAGGAGCGGCGCAAGACGCTGCGGGACTACCTGGCGGTGTGGGCCGAGGTGCCCCCCGAGCCGCCGGAGCCCCCCGGCAGCCAGGCCAGCCAGCAGTGCATCCCCTCCTCCCAGAGCCAGCTCTCCTCCGCCTCCCAGCCCCGCCGCAAGCGGCCGCGCATGGGCTTCTGAGCACCAATAAACGCCGCCTGGCCAGTCCCCCGCCCCGGGCCGTCACTGGGGGGGGGGGGGGGGGGTGCTGCGCCGCCACGCGGGGTCACGGTACCCGTCGGTGCGGTGCGGAGGGGCAGCGGGAGTCGCGCTTGTGTTGCACTCCTTCAACAAGTCGTTGCTCGTGTTGCGGGGCAGCTCCTTCAGCACCACGTCCTGGAAATCTGGGGTGCCAGCTAAGGGCAGTGCAACACAATCCCCACTTCCCTCCCTGGGGACACCCCGTGGGTAAGGATACAGAGGTGGTTCATGGCCTTCCCTCCGGGGTACACCAGGCAGCCTCTGTGTGCCCCCCCATCTCTGGGGGGCAGCCAGGCCAGTGCCCCCCCTGTAGGGCCGTCATCGAAGAGGAGGCCGGCCCACTGTAGCAGCAGGTCCTCATGCACGCAGTCCCCCAGCACTGCAACACAAGTTGTTGTTGCAACAAGTTGTGTTGCAACACAAGGGGGACGCGCGCGGGGACGGGGGAGTCACGCGTGGGCGCAGGCGCGGGCGGGCACTTTAAGGCGCCGGTGGGGAGGTGGGGGCAGGGGTGGGAGTGGCAGGAGCGGGAGCCAATGGGGCGGAGGGGGCGGGGCCGGCGCGACGGTGATGGCGGCGGTGCTGGCGAGGGGCTTGGCGCGCGGCTGGGCTGCGCGGGGCGCGCTGTGCGCGGGGCAGGTGGGCGCGGAGGGGGGTGGGGGGAGGGGTGGGCCTCGTCCCTGCGCCAGGCTCGCTGCTGCTCCCACCCGCGGGCAATGTCTGTGGGCGGCGTGAGTCCCGCCGTGGGCACCGGCCCCCAACGCTCCGGCGACAACGGGGCCTCGGAGCACCAGTGTGCACCCGCGTGAACCCCCCCTCGTCGCTCCCGTGCGTGTCGCCCGCGCGTGCATCCTCCCTGCCACGCCCACGGGTATCAGACCCGCGTGCACCCCCTGCGTGCACCCCCAGTGAATCCCGTCGCACGCGGTCACCCCCACGCCCATCCCCCCTTACCCCAGCCTGCACCCGTGCGTCATCCCCATCCCGTGACCCCCGGGTGCACCCTCCCCGTGGGACACGGCCCCCGTGTGCCCCCATGTGCAGAGCCCCCCCCCATGTACACACACACCTCGCCACTCCCAATCGCGTCCCCCACGCACCCCCTCCCCCTTGCACGCGGTGTCCCCGCGGCCCGCGTGGGCAGCCCCTAAGGCCCCTGTGTCCCCCGGCCCAGCGGCGGGCGGCGGCGGCAGCGCCCGGCGGGCAGGACGGGGAGGTGGGCAAGGCGCGGCGGGCAGCGGCGGCTAGCGAGAGGGCGGGCGGGCAGCCCACCATCTTCAGCAAGATCATCGCCCGCAGCGTGCCGGCCACCATCCTCTACGAAGATGACAAGGTAGGGGGACAGCAGGGCACGTGTCCCATGGGAGGGGGAGGAGGGCAGCACCCATGGGTGCGGGGCTCACCCTGCTCCCACCCTGCCGCCAGTGTCTGGTCTTCCGCGATGTGGCCCCCCAAGCCCCCGTTCACTTCCTGGTGATCCCCAAGCGCCCCATCCCCCGCATCAGCAGTGTGGGTCCCCAGGACACAGAGGTGAGTCCAGGGGGGTCTCCGGGATATTTGGGGGTGGGGGAGTGACACATGCCCGGTACCGACCGTCCCGTTCTCCCCCTGCAGCTCCTGGGGCACTTGCTGGTGGTGGCAGCACGCACGGCGCAGGCGGAGGGGCTGGTGGAGGGCTACCGCCTCGGTGAGTTGTTGTCCCGTGCTGTGCCACGGGGTAGGAGGACCCTTGCCGGTGGTCCCGGGTGGCTGGGGGTGTGCAGGAGGGGTGGCCTGACCGCCTGTCCCTCTCCTGGCAGTGATCAACGACGGGAAACATGGTGCCCAGTCCGTGTACCACCTGCACCTCCATGTGCTGGGGGGGCGGCAGATGGGCTGGCCCCCTGGCTAAGCCCACCGCCCACCCACTGCCCCCCAATAAAGCATCTCCTTGGCAGAGGCTTGGGTGGTTTTGTGTCCAGGTGGCCCTCGTGGGGGTGGGGGTGGCTAGCCTGGGCAGGGGTGGCCCTGGGTGCTGCAGAGCAGTGAAGACATGCCAGTGGGACCCAGGGCGTGGACACGGGTGGGACTTGGTGCCCTGCTTCTTGGAGTGGGGGCCTGGGCTCCCCACATCCCAACTGGTCGTGCTGGAGATTCTCTGGAGCCCCCCTGCTGGAGGAGGTTTTTAAGGGGTGCCCACATCCCACAGGCAGAAGGCCCATGCTGGTGCTGGGCAAGTGGGGAGCAGGCTGGGTGTCATGGAGGTGTCCCCGAGCTGGGGAACATCCCAGAGCAGTGCCAGCAGCACCCACATACCCTGGGCCACCCACCCAGCCCCACTGCCATGATAGAGCCCCAGCACTCCTGTGTGCCCCCGCCCCCGCAACATGTGCACCACTGTGCAGAACACCTCGCACCACACACCCCCTGTGCGTGTACCACCATGCAAAACAGTGTCATGCACCCCAGACCCCCATCGCACAGTGCAGGCACAAAGCAGTGGGTGGGTGGCAGGGGGGATGCACGCGGGGGTGACACGTGTGGGGGTGATGGGGGTTCACGCGGTGGTGAAGGCGGGTGCACACAGGCCACTCACAGACCCCTTGTGCACCCCAGGCCCCTTGCGCACGCACCACCATGTGGAACACATGGCGTTGCAAGCCGCAGACCCCACCTCCTGAATGGCAAACACAGCAGCACCCCACGCACACAGCACGTGTGTGTGTGCACGCTGAGCTTGCACGCACGTGCCTGCCTGCGGCCGCGGCCAACTCTGGGGGGGCTGCGCATGCTGGGGGGCTGGCACGTGTGCAGCTGCGTGCTCGCTGCCCCGCGCCTCCTTCTCCCGCGCCTCCTTCTCCCGCGCCGTGCTGGCCACCGCTGGGCGCCGTGGGCTATATTTAGTGGCGGGGGCCGGTGCTGGTGCAGCGCACGGGCCCACCTGGCACCGCCGGCGGGGCCACCTGGGCCCCTGCCAGCCGCACAGGGGACCACAGCCTGCCGGGGAGAATGGCCGCTCTGTTCAGCCTCCGGCTCGGTGGCGCTGGTGGCGGGGGGCCGCCCGGGAGCGGCACAGGGCCGTGGCAGAGTCCAGTCACTTCACCCCCGCTCCCTGCCTCCCCACCCAGTGTAGTGTGGGGAGTGTTTCTGGGGTGTAAACGAACCTTAAAAATGTTGGATGATGATGCTTCCCACCTCCGAGACCTGCTCAAGCCTCAAAACGGGCTGGGGCCACTCCTGGACGTGGGACAGCCCTGTCTCGTGGCGGGGGACCCCAGAGAGGGGCGGGGGTCCCCATCTCCCCAGGGACCCCAAGGAGGGGCCAAGGATCCCCAGTGCATCATCCCCCAGAGCTCACCTGGAGCAGTCCCCAGGAATGCCGAGCCTGGCAGAGGGTGAGTGCTGGCACAGGAGATCAGAGGACAGACGCCTGCAATTGTGTTTGCTTCTGCACCAGGTTTATTTTTTCAGTCCTGAAGCATCCCCAGGGCAGCACAGCCCCATAGTGCTGGGCTTGGGAGGGGTGAGGTGGGGGGGTGATGGCTGTTTTCTCAGCCAAAGACTATCACAAATGACGCAAGTTCCCAAAAGAGCAGGGCGGGGAGTGGTGGGGGATGTGTCAGCCAGCGAGAGGCAGCCAGATGTGCTCCAGCAGCGTCAGGGCTGCTGCCCCACAGCAGTGCCCCATGTGCCACCCCGGAGCAGCTTGCCCCACAGTGAGTGCACACCCTTGGGCTGGCATCGCCAGGGTCCTTGTATCACACTACTGTGGTGTCTTCAGTGTCCCTTGGCTTCCCCAGGCACCCATGCTGCCTGGCCAGGCTTTTGGCTGCTCTGGGGACAAGCCCACCTGTGTCTGGTGGGGAAGCCAGGGACCCTCCTGGGAAGAGCACCCTGGGGTGCATGAGCTGACCTATGGGTGCAGCTCAGGGGCCAGCCCTAGGCCCAGGGCCAAGCATGGGGGCACGACCAACAGGATGCACCCCAACACCTTTGCAGCGAGCACCCAGCCCTTGGCACATACAGGCACCCACCCCCAGCCGCAGCAGTTCTGGTGCAGTCCAAGCATTGAAGGGGGGGGGGGCCTTTGCTGAGCCTGAGCTCTGGGGCATGTCTCTCCCTCCTCCCTGCAGCTGCTTAGCAGATGGGCTTGGAGAAGCCCTTGTTTGGCACAGGGCCTAGCACCCGGAGGGGAAAGCTGTCCCCGCTGGGGGCCCCGGCCGGCCGAGGCCAGAGGGGCCAGGCACATCCCCAGCCAGGAAAAACAGAGGCCCCAGCGCCGAGCACGTGGTGGCCCCGGCAGCACACACCGCAGAACGCTGGAATAACAGCCCTCGCGACGGAGCCTGCTGCGCGCTATCAAAGGGCCCTTCTTCTGCCCGGCCTCGGCGGGGACGGGGGCCCAGTGAGGGCTGGCGGCAAGGGGGGCTGCTCCGTGCCTGTGGGGGACCAGCTGGGCCCATCCTGCCCTGTCACCCGGGGCCAGCCATGGGTCCCTGACAGGCGCACCCAAGGGCCAGGCCCAAATAGCAGGGGAGGGTCACTTGGGTCAACTCATGGGGAGCAGTGTGTCCCCAGGAGCCCGGTGCCAGGCACGTCCCTCCTGCCACCCCGGTGGGGCCCAGCTGCCCTGGCCCGGGCACAGTGCCCACCTGCCCTGTCCCCCGCGAGCCTCTGGGGCCACCCCTGTCACAAGGCCACACCCAGTGAGCACTGTCTGGGCCCAGGCCTCCTCCCTGGCCAAGGCACCAGGGCAGCCGGGGGCAGGGTGACACGGATCCCCGGCTGGGGGGTGCCACAGTCCTGGGCCGGGCCATGTGCCTTCATGCCTTCCTGCCCCAGCCACGCCCACTTGCCCCGGCCCCGCCCCCCGGCCCCGCCCTCTTGCCCCTCTGCTTTCTACTCCTGCCCCTTGGCCCCGCCCCGGATGGGCCCCGCCCCCTCCAGACTCTCCGCCAATGGGAGGTGCGCACGCACCCGGCGCCACGATCGAGCTTGCGGGCGCGGCGCGGCGCGGCCGGTGTTTGCCGTCTCCATGGGCACGGAGCGGCTGCACCCCGCGCAGGCGCCATGGAGACGGGAGCACGGCGGCGGCGGGCCGGGGCTCCCCGAGGGTGGGGCCGGGCCGGGGCACCGGGGCGGGGGCGTGTAGGGCGTTAGGGTGACCCCCGAGGGAGACATCTGGGGGGCAGGGGCCTGGGGGTAAGCATTAAGGGGGCAGGCGACAGAAGATGGGGGGGTCCGGGGCACTGCCTGGGTGGGGTGGCACCTGGGGAGGAGGTAGGGGCCGGAGCTCACGCATGGGGTGCTGGGGTGTTGTGGAGCCGCGGGACGGGGCACAGGGGGCGTTGGGGGGCAGAGCTTGAGCTGGGGACACCGGGGGGGACGTTGCTGCAAGTGGGGGTGGGGGCCAAGGAGGGGGAAAGGAGCCATGGACAGGGTGATCCCTGCAGAGCGCTGACCCATCAGCAGGCACTGCTTCTGCCCCCTAAAGGGACAGCTGATCCTTGTCCCTCACCCTGGGGTGGGGGTAACACGACGAGGGTCCCGGGACCCCTGGCCTCAGGGCCCAGCCCACACTGGTAGGGGCTGGGGACATGGTGGGCAAGGGGGAGGCTGAGGGATGCACCCCACCGCCTTTCCTCAGGGACCGTCCCCACCTGCAGGTTGGGTCCGATGGGCCACATGCCTCCTGTGTACCCTGTAAAGAGGCCACTGCGTCCAGTCAGGGCCCAGAGCCACGTCCTCCTGCCTGAGGTGCCCATGGAGAAGCCCCAGTGCCACAGGGAGACACCAATGGTCACAGCTGAGGTGCCCCAGGGGATGCTGTGGGCCCCGGCTGAGCTGCCCGCCATGGCCCTGCCAGCTGTGCCCAGTGCGGTGACACCTGCTGAAGCTGGGAAGGATGCCAGTGGGGCTGAGCTGCCGCCCTGCCATGGAAAGCAGGGAACTCGTCCTGGCAAGGTGTCCCCCATCGTGGGGCTGGTGCTGCCCCCCTTCCTGCAGATGCCAGCAGGGCAGCCCAGCCAGTTGGTGTCCCGTGGGAGCTGCCTGATCCGCAACTGGCAGGAGGAGGTAAGTCCCCATCACTGCCTGGGGAGCCATAAAGGGACATTCTCTTCAAAACCTTCTCCACTGTGTTGTCCCACATGCTGATCCTGTGAAGCTTCCTGCTCCTGGGCAGCCCCCTCTCTTTAAATAGCTGCCCTTGGCCAAGGTAGAGCTCCCTGAATGACCTTGAGCCCAGCAGGATGGAAAGGGGATGAAATTCAATAGCACAAAAGGCATGGGCAGGCATGTGGGGAGCGATGGAAAGGCTCTGGGATGGGCAGGCATGTGGGGAGCGATGGTGAGGCTCTGGGAGAAGAGCCAGGAGCTTGCTGCAAGGGCAGCAAGAGCTGGGTGTCACAGCCCATCACAAAGATGGCTGCCTGGACAAGCCAGGCTTTGGGGGGCACATGGGCCAAGCCATGCCACAGCCTGGGGACCCCAAGGTTTGTGCAAGTGCTGTAAGACGCTTGCCCAGCCATAGGGGCAGCCTGGGCACTCAGGAGGTTGGGGTGGCTGTACAAGGCCAGCTGACCCCTGGCAAGCAGAAGAGGTCAACTCTGCCCAGGTTGCAGCTGTCCCCACACCGACCTTCCCAGGGAGCTGGCTGGAAGGACTGTCCCCCCTTTTGCAGCTTGTGCCCCCAGGGCTGCTCCCAGTGCTCACATCAGCCACCTGACTGCACAGCATGGCCTCAGGTATGGGGCAGTGACCCCCTGCTTGCCAACAGCAGGAGGGGTGACTTAAGCTTACCTCCCAGTCTTCCCCAGAGACCCATGGGACTATCAAAAGCCTAAAAACCAGAGGTGGGCATGGGGCACTGCAGGGTGGGCTCCTGCACCTTCCTGCAGCCCCAACTCTGTGTTCCCAGAAAGCCACAAACCACCTGGACCTCACGCCAGGGCAGCAGCCAGGCAGTGAAGCCTCCACCCACTGGCATGGCCACCATGGGCTGCTGGTCCACCAGTCCTCCCGGTCCACTGACAGCACCACCATGAAGGACACCTACCGCCTGCCACACAGGGCCCGGCTGCTGGGACGAGGTGAGGCTGAGCCCCTCCCACCAAGCTGTGTGCCCTACCAAAAGGCAGCAAGGGGACCTTTGCTGCAGGGCTGATGGCACCTTACCTCCTGGCAGGGCAGCGGGAGGTCATGCTGGAGTCCCAGCTCTACCAGAAATACAGGCAAGCCTGCGTCCCCACATGCCACCCACCCCTGGAGCCATGCCCCGGAGGAGGGGACCCTGCTGCAGGTGCCTGCCTGGGGTGGGAGAAATGACCCCAGAGCTGAGGGGTGTGGGCTCTGCTCTGCCACCAGGAAGGAGATGCTGCAGGAGATCTGTCCCCCAAGGATGCCCATGGAGTCAGTCTCTACTACGCACCGGGACTACTGTGCCAGGGGCTGCCAGTTCACACCACTGCCCACCACCCAGGTACAGGCAGGGAACGGTCCCCCACCCCTCCCTTGCGGCATCCCTCAGGGAGCCTGCAAGGCTCCCGTGTCCCCCCAGGCATGCTGCTCCCCCCGCCCCGTGTCACATTGCTTCCATCTGCAGCCCCACAACTACTACACGGAGCAGCCTTGCAGCTTCTGGCTGGAGCAAGCCCACAGCCTGCCTGTAAGCCCCCCAGCACCCTGCCCTGCCAGCACCTGGGGGACTCAGCTGCTGACAGGGACCTCTCCACTTCCCTCCAGGGTGTCACCAGCATCCGCAGCAGGGACAGTCCCTTTCGGAGGAACGCAGTCTTCTCCACTCCCATCACCAAGGACCTAAAGCAGCCCCTGCCCTGTGCCCCTCTGAGGAGCCGGCTCCAGCCCTACAAGCAATAAAAAGCAAGGTGGTCCCAGGGTCCTTGCTGCCCCAGGGCTGTCCTCAGGCTGGGCATCTGGAGGCAGAGCACCATGTCCTGATCCCTGTGGGACCATGCAGCACGGGCATGGGGACACCCTCCAGCCCCTCTGCAAGTCACTGCTGCCCCAAAACATGCTACTACCCCAAGCCTTGCTCCTTGGGCACGGAGGGAGAGCCCCTGACACAGCCCCATCCCCTGGGATGTGCCCTCTCCCAGCGGCCACAGCAGATGACACGCGGCCCCGTCCCCAGGCACAGGTGGGTTCCAGCAAGAGGTGGCGGTGGCACGGCCAGAGCATGAGCTCAGAGGAACGCACTGCTGCCCTGGCGCCAAAGCAAACCCCGCCGGCCGCGGTGGCTCTGCCTTCCCAGCAACACCCTGAGCCCTCGCCAGCCCTGCAGCCACCCGCACCAGCTCCCTGCGCCCAGACTACCCACCCCATGCTGCAGCCGGACCCCTGGGCTACGATGCTCTGGGATGCTCCAGGCAGCCATCCCCAGCACAGGCTGAGCTCAGTGTTGCCCCCCTCCTCCCCCCACCCACCCACTTGGCACTCCAGGGCAGAGTGAAGCAGAGGTCAGGGGATGGAAGGATTTGGGGAAGTTTGTATTTCAACAAAATAGTTTGCAGTGACTCCTATATTTACACCTGGGGGAGGGGGGTATTTACATGACCCGGTGGGGCTATATACAGGGGAGGGGAAGACTTGAGGAGGGGGGAGAGGTGCGGCATTGAACCCTGCCCTCACCACGAGGTCAGTCTTGGCAGGAGCCCCCCATTTCCGCGCCCCCCCCCAGGAAGGGGGTGATGTGGGCACAACTTCTGCTGGGGACGAGG
Source organism: Falco rusticolus (assembly GCF_015220075.1). Lineage (NCBI taxonomy): Eukaryota > Metazoa > Chordata > Aves > Falconiformes > Falconidae > Falco > Falco rusticolus. Next base: position 73,252,329 of record NC_051210.1, on the reverse strand, counting down.
TACTGAAAAGAGACGGCAAAGTGCCCTGTGGGGCAGCCAGGCCCCAGGAGCGGCTCAGAGCCAGCTGAGCCACAAGGGAGAGGGCAGGGGCAGTAGGACCTCGGAGGATGGGGGGATATGGGGTCCCCAGGGCTGGATTGGGGCCAGCCCCCCCTCCAGCAGAGGCTGCAGGGGGAAGTGGGCTTTGCTGGTGCCGATGGAGGGGGGGCCTGCGGTGCCGTGGCTGCTAGCCCCCCACGCCTGGGCCCTGCTGAAGCAGGGGGGCTGCAGTGGTGGTGGTGGTGGGCTGCAGTGATGGGGGGATGCCAGTGTGTCGTGGAAGTCCAGGCAGTGGGAAGTGCTGGCAGTCCCATCGGGGCTGGGGGCCTGCGCCACTGCCATGGGGCTCAGACGACTTTGGGGTCTTTCCTCTCACCCAGCAGCCAGTAGGTCCGCATCTTCCCCTTGCCCTGGGCAGGGGAGGGGAGTGGTGAGACCCTCCCTCCAGCCACTGCTGCTCCTTGGGTGCCATCCCCAGCACAGAGGAGGACAAAAGGTCCCAGCCTTGACCCACCCACGCATCACATGCCCCTGTGCCAGGAAGGGTGGGCACCCCACCGGCGTCCTTGTGCTCTCACCTTCATTTCCACATCCCCACGCAGCTCCAGCTCAAAGCAGCCAAACTCATCCAGGACTTCCTTGGTGGTGGACGAGACATGGATCTTCAGGGCTGGGTGGCACAGGGGGGCAAAAGGGAACATGGATGGGTCTGGGAGCAGGGCACGACCTGTAGCACCAGACCCCAGCTGCCAGCCCCACGGCTCACCCTGGCCATTGGACTCCATGCGGGATGCAGTGTTCACCGTGTCCCCAAAGAGGCAGTACCGCGGCATCTTCAGACCCACGACTCCAGCACACACAGGACCTATGGGGACAGAGATGTCTGGAGCTACTGCAGGGCAGGTGAGCGAGCATCCCCCAGCTGGTGCTAGCCAATGTGGGGGCTCACCGGTGTGTACGCCGATGCGCAGGTGGAGCTGGTCATTGGGCCGGTGCCGGATCTTGAAGGTTTTGACAGCATCAAGCAGGGCCAGGGCCATGCGGACAATCTCACGGGCATGGAGCTTCCCATTGCGCACTGGCAGCCCTGACACCACCATGTAGGCGTCCCCGATGGTCTCCACCTGTGGAGTCAGGGACAGTGGGTATAACCTGGGCTCCTCACTGCCCACCTCACGGCTTGCCACCCCCTCACCTTGTAGACATCAAAATTGTCGATGATGGCGTCGAAGCAAGTGTAGAGATCATTCAGCAGCGTCACAACCTGGATGGAAGAAGGGTGCATGCAGGGCTGGTAGCGGGCATGTCCCCCCTAGCACCACGGATGGCACTGCCAGGGTATGAATTGCCCCTGCCACTCCTGCAGGGGGGCCACCCCCCAAGCCCTGCTCTCACCTGCATTGGGGTGCTCTCGGCCGAGAGGGCAGTGAAGCCCACAATGTCGCTGAAGTAGATGGTGACACTGTCAAAAGCCTCGGCCCGCACTGTCTCCCCACGCTTCAGCTGCTCCGCAACAGAGCTGGTGATGACAGGGAGGATGGTAGTGGGCTCCCACCCCAAAAACTCGTTCTTCCTGTGTCCCTTGCCCTTCACCAGCATGGAGAGCTGGCAAGGGACCCCATGCTTGCACAGCAGTGGGTGCATGCTAACCCCATGCCAACATCCAGACCCACATGCTCCCATCTCTCCCTCTCTCACTGGGGCAGAATCTGGTAGAGGAGGTTCTCAGCCTTCCGCTTCTCCTCCAGGTAGGCCTGCGTCCGCTCCTCCACAAGTTTCTCCAGGTTGTTGGCGTACTGCTCCATGCGCGACAGCAGGTTGTCCAGGATGCTGGTGCTGCCCTCCCTGCCGGGGTGCAGGCAGCTGGCGCCGTCAGGAAGAGGTGTCCCCCCAACCACTGCCCCCACAGCAGTCCCTGCTGCTGCCCAGGGCCACCCCCACCCCACTCGCCAGCCACCCACTTGTTGAATCTACGGATGAAGATCTTGATCTGGCCGAAGTCAGGGCGCTCAGCCGGCTCCTGCGCCCAGCAGCGCTCCATCAGCACTGCCAGCTCCTCGCTGTGCACCCCGATGTCAATGGAGGGGCGAAAGAAGGGCTTCTGGCTGTTACGCACCTTCTGCACAATCTCTGTCAGGGGGTGGCCGATGGTGAGCACTTGGACCGCCCCCGTCGGGGACAGGACTACCCCACGCTTGCCCCCTACCCTCACCTTTGGGGCTCAGGTCCATGCCCTCGATGTAGAAGGGGCCATTGCGTAGGGCAACCTCCTGCATGATGATACCAAAGCTGTAGACATCGGCTTTCTGCATGCCTGGCGTGGGCAGACGCCCCTTCTGCAGCAGCTCTGGAGCTGTCCACAGCTTCTCTGGTGGGACACAGACACAGAGTGGTGAGGCAGGGTCACCCCATCCCCCTGGTCCTCCTGAGCAGGCACTCACTGGCATAAAGGGCATGCGTGTCCTCGCTGTCGCAGGGTGTGCGGAAGCTGGCCAGCCCGTAGTCGGTGATCTTCAGCACGAAGCGGCTGTCCACCACACAGTTGGATGACTTGAGGCTGCCGTGGTGGCCAATGATGCTATTGTGCAGGAAAGCCATTCCCTGGGACAGATAAGACACGGGGAAGCTGGCATCCCTCAGGCACCTCCCCCAGACCCTTGTGCCCCTCACTTGAGTACCTTGACAATGTCGTTGATGAGGGAGTAGCGAAACATCCAGTCCAGGTTGATGCTCTCATTCTCCAGGACATCCTGGGGCAGCACATTGAGTGGACTCCACCCAAGGGGTGGTGATGCCAGCACCAGCCTCACCAAGCACCCAACTGTGGGGGGACTCTGAGGAACCCACCTCCTCCCCTCCACTGGCATCTGACACCTGCTTGTGCAGCTCTGCTGCAGGTCTTGTGGGGCTTGGGTGGCCACAGCATCTATAGCCCTGTCCTCAAGGCCCAGCCCAGCCAGGTCACCCCCAGTGCCCCCAAGCCCCCCTACCTGCAGGCTGCCCCGTGGGCAGTACTCAGTGACAATGCAGATGTTGGGGGGGTCAATGCATGCCCCGATGAAGCGAGTCAAGTGGTTGAACTGGATGTCCCGCATCTGGAGGTGGAAGCAGAGCCAAGACAGGCTTAAGGTCAGATGGGATGGGCTGCTGCTCCCACCAGCACCCACTGTGCCAGGACCAGCCCTTGCACCCCCAAGCAGGGAACCCACTGCAGCCCAGACCCCAAACCTACATGTTTCAGCTCGAAGAGCACCTGCCGTGTCAGCTCGATGCGCTTCTTGTTGATGTGCTTGATGGCCACCACGTTGCCCTGCGGTGCCAGGGAGGGTGGAAGAGGTCAGTGCCCATTGGGCAGATTTGGGGAGGGGAAGAAGGTGCCAGCATGCCGCAGGGTGGGGTTACAGCTGAAGGGAAGCACCCCAACAGGGCTGGGGGGTTCTCAGGGGAGAGCTCAGCTCCCCGTCTGCTGCACTGACCTTAAAGTGGCCGGTGTTGGCAAAGATCTGGTACTTGCCATGGGTGGTCATCAGGGAGCCGTAGCTGGAGCCACGCTGCAGGGAAGGAGGGGGTTAGGGATGGGGACCCTGGAGTGCAGCATGGCAGGCACCCCCAGGGGTGTGCAAGGGATGGTGGCAGGACAAGCTCCGAAGGGAAGGGCTTCCCTGCATGCTCTGTAGGGAAGGCAAGGGCTACAGGATGAGGTATGGTGCACTACAGGGGGTGTAAGGTGTGTAGGGTATGGGTAACATGTGGCCGTGTAGGGGACGGAAGGCCACACAGGGGCCTGATGAGGTATGGTGCTCTGTAGAGGATGCAGGGCTGTGTAAGGGATGGACACAGCGGGGCTGTGGCTCTGTAGGGGATGGAGGGCTGTGGAGGGGATCAACAGGGAAGAGCTGTCATGCAGGGAGGGAGGACGGGGCAGGGGCAGGAAGAGGGTGGTGCCCCAGGGCAGGAAGGTCTCACCAGGGATAGGGTGAGCCGGCTGCCTGCTGCCTTGTGGTACCGCTCAGGGCTCCCAAATTGCAGCTCATCCCAGCGGATCCTCCAGAGCATGCTGGCAAGCTCCTTCTCTAGCATCAGCTTCCTGGGGGGCACACAGGGGTCAGGCCCCCATACTCTTCTGCCCTGCCTGCCCCCCTGCCCCAAACCAGGCTGATGGGTACCAGTACCCAGAGGCTCCACCAGCCCCGACTGACCTGAAGATGAGGAAGCTGGAGATGCCAAACATGACGAAGGTGAGGCCAGTGCCCAAAGCCACGATGGCCAGCATGGAGAGGGGGGCTGTGGGCAAGAGGAGATGTTAGTGTGGCCCACCTGGCCACAGGTGCCAGGCTATCATGCACCCTCAGGGAAAGGTGCTGGGGACCAAGGGACATGGAGACCGAGTACACCCACTTTTATCGCAGGAGGGGTCGTCCACGTCGAAGACACAGGGTGGGTTGTCCAAGGGGGGGGCCCCCTTCACCCAGGGAATGGGTCGTCCCAGCCAGTGGATCTGCTTCTCCACACCCGAGTAGTGTCCCACCACCTATGGCAGAGAGAGCTGAGGCCGCCCCCAGCATCCCAGCCCCCCAGCCCCAGCTGCTGGCAGGATCCCAGTGCCAGCCCCCACCTCGTACTGCCCGCTCTCGGGATCGCCCATGGCCCATAGGTTGAAGTCGGTGTCCCGGTCATTGTTGCTATCCATGCTCACCAGTCCCGTCACTCCTGTGGGAGAAGCAAGACCCAGGTGGGACAGGGACCGGGTTCCACCACCCCCGTGGCACCCTCAGTCCAGCTGCCCCTGTCCCACCGTTACCCTGGAACTTGCGATCTCGCATCTTCTCAATGATGTGGGTGGCATTTTTCTTGGAGCCACCCTCCTGCAGGGTCTCGTTCAGCACCATGGCATACAGCAGCATCCCATCATAGAAACACCCCGCCACCAGGTTCATCTGTCAGAGGGAACTTCAGCACACCTGTGGCCACATGCATGGGAGCACCCCAGGAGCCCCACACCAGGGTCATGTACCCACCCACAACCCCATAACCTCACATGGGAGCCAACATGCACCCCGGGGGAATGGCAGTGCCCATGGCTGCTCAGACCAGGAATGGCCCCTTGGGCATTGCCTGTGGCTGTGTCCCACCCCCTGCATCCTGGTGAGGTGCCACAGCCCCATGCAGAGGGTCCCCACTGCCCCATCATGCAGGGGGGCTCACTCACCAGGGAGTAGTTGAGCTGCACCCCAAATTTCTGCTTAGCTCGAAGGATGAGCTGGGTTTGGAAGTGCTGGTACTCGGGGTTTTGGGGCTCATAGTAGGTGATCACCAGCACCATCTGCAACCGAGCACAGCACCCCATTCACACACTGAGGCCAGGCTGAGGAGGTCCCTGTCCTCAGGCAGGCGGGTGCAGCTCACCTGGAAAGCCTCACGGAGCCCCGAGTCCTGGCCTGGGCTCTGCTGCCAGGGCTTGAAGGGGTCGCGGGCAGAGTCACCCCGCAGGCTCTCCCCGAAGACATCCAGGTAGAAGAAGACGTAGTCACCATTGGTGAGGTTCTCCTGCTGAGCCAGCTGCATGATCTGCCGCAGCATCTCCGGTGGCCCACAGAGATACACCACTGCTGGCCAGACATGGCATGTCAGGGGGGCAATGCCACACACCCCCTACCCAGCGCACAACAGGTGTGGGGTGGGATGCTTTCCCTTGGGGCAACGGGCAGAACAGCCCCAGGGGCGCACTCAACGGCTGTGGGGAGGACGGAGCAGGCAGATGGGGGAGTGCATGGCTGACCACCTTCTCATGCTACGTGACCCATGGCCACAGAGCCCACTCAGCCCCACCACCCTCACTGGCCCTGACCCACCCTTGCCCCACCAGCTACCTTGGGCTGAAGGGGGAAAGGAGAACAGGGGAACCCTTGCTCCAAAATATGCAACCCTATGCACAGACCCCACACGCTCTGCTCCAGCACCCACATGCATCCTGCTCCAGCAAAAGCCACCCAGGGGCTGTCTCCTCTGGCACCAGATCCCCAGCTGCTCCCCACCAGCCCCAGACAGGGGACCTGGGGGCCAGGAGAGGCACTGGGGCCGTGCGCCGGAGGCCCCTGGGGAACCCGGGCTGAGGAATGGGACAAACCCATGTTTGGGTTTGTGGCTGGCCAGCCGTGCGGCAGGAATGCGCAGGTTCCCGGATTCCAGCACCTTCTGCGGCCGCCGGCGCTAATTGGAAACAGAGCATCTCGCTAGTGCGACCCACGCGGCAAGGGGGTGTCTGGGGCCCGGCTGGCCACCCCACGTGCCCCCACCCGCTGCTGGGGGCTCAGCCAGCCCTGTTGGGATGCTCACCCAGGTGCTGTGTCGGGGCAGCATGGGGCTGGCACAGGGCACCGTGGGCCATGGGGATGGGTGCCCAAGAGTGTCTGAAACCCCCCCGAGCAGGGGCCCTCCTTGCCCTTGCTGAGGATCCTGCCACTGCCTCTTCCCTCCCCCCGGAAAACCAGGGCCCCTGCTCCAGCCAGCCTGGCTGGGAACCCGGGATTGAGCAACAGAGGAGGCGGCGGGTGCTGTAGGAATGTCACGCTCGGGCACTGGCCCCAGCACGCAGCCCTTCTGCATGGGGCCCGGCGCCCCAGCTGGATCTGGAGCGTGGGGAGTGCTGGGGACAGCAAGGAAGCCCCATGCCCTGGGACAGTGTCCCAGCTGCTGGAGGACACCCGGCCGTGCAGGCAGCAGGGCTGACAGGGTCGCCCATGGAGGCAGCGAGGCAGCCCATGGGTGGGGGAAGAAACCCAGCAGAGCCACCCTGGGCACAGGAAACCCACAGCGATGTGGGGAGCTGGTCCTGGGCACGGGAGAGAGGGGAGTTGCAGTAGCTTGGGCTGTGCATGAGCAAAAGCCCGTTTCATGGTCTGAAATGGTTTCCCTCTGAGTGCTGCAAAACCTCAAATAAACACTCCTGGCTTCCCCACTTCACTAGTCCCGCACCCAGAAATGTGCTGTACCCAAATTTCTCAGCCAGGATGGACAGCGCAGCATCTTTCCAGCACGCAGAGGCTGAGGGTCCCCCGCCATGGGGACACAGCATGGAGCTTTCCCCATCCCATCACAGGCGCCAGGAAAAGGCGGCCCACAGCACCACACAGGCTGGGGAGCTGCAACAGCTGGTAGCAGATGGTGGGACACCATGGGCAGCCAGCCCCTGCGGTGGCGGCAGCAAAAGCCTGCCTGGTCAAAGGCCGCCGAGCATGGGGATCAATGGCGCCTGGATGGCTCCCTGGGGACAGCTTGCAGGAGCTGTGCAGAAGGGAAGGGTCAACGCTTGGGGCTTTTCATGACACTGGCAGCTGTCTCCAGCTGGCAGCCTCCCGCCCAGCCAGCAGCACCCCTGCCTGCTCACAGAACCCCCCAGGGGTCTGCGAATGGTCAAAGGCAACTTTATCATCACTGAGGACAAGGGGAATGAGGTCCTGCGAGGCTGGGGTGCATGCAGCCCCCAGGCATTTCTTTAGTGTGTGCCCGTGATGCAGGAGGCAGGGTGCATGGCCCCAAGGGACAGGCAGGACCACGAGCATGCAGACAGGGTGGCAGGATGCTGCCCGACCCCTGCATGATGGAAGATAACCTTGAAGTGAGGGCGAATCCTGGTTTGGGGAAGCAAATCCCTGCAAATCTGTTTTGAGCAGCGTCATCAGCACAGGGCACTGCAGCGCAGAGACCCTCACCCCAGTCAAGTGGCCATCCCACACCCAGGGGAACTGCAGGGATGAGGACCAAATGCACTCCCCTCCTGCCAGCAGCACCCAGCCATCTCCCCAGGCAGGAGACCTGGGCTTTGTGGGCAGATGCTCCGGTAATTCCCTCAACCACAGCTCTAATTATATCAGCGCTTTTGCAAGTGGCAGGAGAGACGTGGGCCCCTGCACGTCACCCAGACACCAGTAAGAGGGGCAATGGGAAGTGTGAGGGGGCCATGCATGGGACAGGGTGATGCACCTACATCCCGCCATGCCTGCTCTTCAGAGCCACAAATGTCAGGGTTAGGCAGCACTGGGGACACATGGTGGGACACAGAAGCAGCTTTCCCCTGGAAATGTTTACCAAAATCCTGCTGGTCACCTGGGAGAAGGAAGGTGACACCAAGAGGGATGACGCGGTATCGCTGCAGGGCATGGACACAGATGTAGCTCTGACCAAAGCTCCTGCTTCCTTCTCCGTGCCCCACCATGCAGGGATGGGCACCCCCAGGACAGACTTGCAGGGTCCCTACTCAGTCCCCCACAGCCCGAGGTTAGGAAAGCATGTAACTAACATCAGCATCACAGCCCTAAGCACCCACCCCTGCGGGGCCAAGCACTCAGCCTCACATTCTGCGCCCCGCTCCGGGCTGCGGCCATAGGGGCCCAGACCCTCCCACATCCCAGCTCAGAAGGCCCCCAGGTCTCTGCCCACGCCTGGCATCCTCCCCCAGCAGCCACGACCCCCTGCCTGCACCAGGAGAGATCTATTCCCACCAGGGTGATTTACGGCACCAAACCGGAAACGTTGACAGAAATCGCTGATTTTAACCTTTTTCACTGCGGGGTGCTTTGCCCCCATCCCACACAAAGCTCCACACTCCACGGCTGGTGACGGTGCACACAGGGAGCTTTCATCCCAGCCTCTTGGCCAAGCAAACGAGAGAGGTAGCCAGAAGCTGCTCAGGTCCTGCAGCCTACCATGGGATGCCCAGCCCCACCAGCCTCAACCCTGGGCGAACCTGGTCCAGCACCCCAAAGCACCCCAGCCACACGCCTCCAGCCTCATCCCACACAGCCTTGGCCACATCTCCCGCTGGCCCATCTGGCTCCAATCGTCGCGGCTCGATGTCCTTCTTAATGACAAAGCATCTCAGGATCCATTAAGAAGCATCACGGAGCGGCTGGCTCCGGGATCAATAAACCCTGCTCATCAATAATGAAAGCGCATCAGGCTGCCCTTGCTCTCTAGCTGCCTCCGTAAGCCCCTCCATTTCCTCCTGCTCCCAGTATAGCCGCTCTCCTGGGGCACTCCAAAGGCACAACATTGATTTATCCCTCCATCATCAGGGTGGGGCCATCCCCAGCCCCCTCCCTGGGGCACAACGGGGACACTGACAGCTCAGGGCACTCAGGTGCCAGGCTGGGGGGCTCTGCCCAAGCATGGCACAGCCACCTCCATGTGTCGGCACCAGGCTGCTCTAGGCATGTAACAACAGCCGGAGCTGCCCTTCAGGCGGCCACGTCCACACCATCACCTTCAGCCTCCAAGGAGGTGGCTGGGTCCTGCCTGCCCCCACGGACACCCTGATCATGCCAACACAGAGCATAGGGTGGCCCCAGTGCCCCTCACACCACACATCCCACCAAGGTGAGGGTCCACCCCAGCTGTCCCCCAGCACAGGGTGACCAGGCTGGGGGGCAGGGAAGGGGACCCTGTGACTCCTCACCCTGCTCTGGACCCCCTTCACTGGCACCAGGGTGACCTGGGGGTCTCAGGTCCTGCCTGGTCCCCTGTGCACCCACCTCCCTGTGCAGGTCCCGCTGCTCCCCCAGCCCCACCGTGACAAAACGTGCCCACCCCCTGCTGCACAGCATATACAACCCGCTTTGCCCAGCCCTCCCCATGCCTCACATGGGTCCCCACTGTGCTCCCAGCCCCTCCCTGTGCCCGACATGCATCCCACTGTGTCCCCTTACTGTGCCCCACAGGGATTTCACTGCCCTCTTAGCCCCTTGCTGTGCCCTACACTGATCCCAGTGGCCCCCAAAGCCCTTGCTGTGCCCCACACGGGTTCCACCGTGTGCCCGGTCCCTCACTGTGTCCTACCCGGGTCCCACTTCGTCTCTGTCCCCTTGCTGCGCCCCAGACAGGTCCCACTGCACCCTCAAGCCCTTGCTGTGCCCCGTGTGTGCTCCACAGCACCCCTGTCCCCCCACTGTGCCCCAGACAGGTTCCACCCTACCCCTGTCCCCTCACGGATCCCACCACATCTGCAGCCCCTCGCTGCGCCCCACGGAAGATTTTGCCGTCTCTCCGAGCCCCGTGCGGTTCCCCCGCGGGGAGCCCCGGCCGCTCCGCTCCCCGCCCCCCTCCCCCCCCCCTCCCCCGCCCCGAGTGCTCAGCCCTGTCCCGCGGAGCCCCCCCCCCGCCCCCTCCCCACGCACCGCGCCCGTTGGCCTTGATGAAGTGCACGGCGGTGTCGGGGCCGCCCTCGTCGGGAGAGTAGATGTGGTGGCGCACGGTGAGGTTGCTGCCGTCCTGCAGCTCCTGGTAGACCCCCTCGACGGTGAAGTAGTAGGGTCGGTCGTCAGTCTTGCGGTCCACGTAGAGGAGGACGGCGCGGGCGCTCCAGTTGAAGTGGGCGTGGAGGTGGGAGACGAAGGCACCCAGCTTCGGGGCCGAGGGCCCGGTACGCACCGTCGTGCTGTAATGCTCCCGCTTGCGGCTGAAGCCGGCCGCCACCGCCCCGCCGGTGATCAGCGGCAGCCGCCAGTGCGAGGCGAAGCGCCCCACGGAAGCAGCGGGGTAGACGCAGCCCGGCCCGAAGAGGACGTCGGGGTCGTGGTAGAGCTTCAGGTCCACGGCGTTGAGCGGTGCCACGTACTCGGAGCAAGCGCCCTCCAGCTCCGAGCTCATGAACTCGACGCGCACCGAGAAGGGCCGCGGCAGGAGCGGCGGGTCGCCCCGCTCCAGCGCTTCCAGCGCCAGGCTGAGCGCCGGCCCCACGCGCGGCCAAGCCCACGCGTAGCTCACGTTGCGTTCGGGCAGCACCACCGCCACCGTCAAGTTGGCGGCCGCCCCGTCGGGGGTCGCCGCCCGCCGGCCCGCTCCCGCCGCCGCCGGCACCAGCAGCGCCGCCGGCAGCAGCAGCAGCAGCAGCGGCAGCGGCAGCCGCGGAGCCATGGGCCGCGCTGGCTCCTCCGCCCCGGCCGCCGCCCGCGGCTCCTGCGCCCCGCCGCGCCCCCGCCCCGCCGCCTGCGCCCTCCCCCGGGCGGCACCGCCCCGGGCCGGCCAGCGCCCTCTGCCGCCGCTCCCCGCCCGGACGGGCGGCACGGGGGTGGGCGGCACCGCGGCGGGGGCGGGGGGCGGTGTCCCCGGAGAGGGGGGCCGGGGCGGGGGGCTAGTGGGGCGGGGGGCGGGGGAGGCGCGCACTGGCTCCGGGAGGGCAGGGTTGGAGGGGTGGCGGGGTGCTCGCCTTCTGTGGGTCGCCGGTGGAGGGGTTGGGGAGGGGGCTTTCCGTGTCGGGCGGCCCGCAGTTGGCAGAGGTTGAGGAGGGGGTGGCTGGGCTCTAGGGGGTCTAGGAGGGTGGGTGGGAGGGGGGCGTCCGGGTTGCAGGTAGCCCCACTGGCTGCGGGTTGGGGAGGGGATGCCCCATTCTGGGGGTCCCCCCTGGAGCTGGGGAATGCCCTGGGCGATGGGGTGCAGGGATTGTGCGCAACGGGGCCTTGCCGAGGGGTGCTCTGGAGAGGGGTGCCCCCGCTGTGGGGTGTGAGGGGGTACACGGCTCTGGGTGTGCTGTAGGGGAGGGCACCCCACCAGGGATTTCAGGGGGGTCTTGGGCTGTGGGGTGCAGGGCGAGCTGGGCTCTGGGGAGGGGGCCCTCCCTTTCAGGGAACATCCGGTGCCTTGGGTGTGGGTATCCCTACTGGGGGCAGGGGAGGGGGTTGGGGAGGTCGGGGGATTTGGGATGCAGGGGGGCGACCGGGGAATCAGGCTCTGAGAAGTGCGATGCCCTGGGCATCCAGACAACGCTGACACCCAGGATGTCCTCCCAGCAGCGGAGGGTGCAAGTGGGGGCCACGCCACAGGGATCTGGTGTCCCCGCTGCCTGTCCCTGCTTGATACATGGCCTGGCCGGGGCGGTCGAGCTAGGGGGGGCTGAGGGCAGGGGATGCCGGGGGGGGGCTGGAGGCAGTGGGCATGTCACCACGGTGGGTTTTAGGGCTCCAACCCCTGTGCAATGGGACACAGGGCTGTGGGGTGGTGGGGTAGGAGGGTGGGGGACTGTGTGGGGAGCAGAGGCTCCGAGGGACAGTCCGTGGAGCACAGGGGAGCGCTCTGGGGACAAGGGCTAGCTGTGGTGCAGGGAGCCCTGCGCAACCCCCCGGGACGCTGTGGGAGCTGGGATTACCCGGGCAGGGCAGTGCCGGTCCTCCCCAGGGATTTGGGGAAGGACCCGAGGCGTTGCCAGCCCCGGCTGCCTGGGGGCCTGCCACAGCCTCGGGGGACACAGACGGGCCCTGCGTTTGCAGGGGGGGGGCCTCACTGGGGCAGGGGGGGCTCGGCGGGCGCAGCATGCCTGCGGTGCATTCCTCTCATTCCCAGCCTGCTGCCTGCTCCCATGGCGGGGTGTGTGCTCGCGCTGACAGCCCCTGCCCCATGGCTCAGAGCTGGGGGGGGGCAACATGCGTGTGTGGGGCACAGAGAGGACTGCAGCCAGAGTCCAGTGGCTGCACAGGGACCCCGCTGGTCTTGCTGGTACCGCTGTCCCTGCAAGGTCCCGTCGGGTGTGGGATGTGTGAGGGATGCTGTGCTGAGCGGTGGGCAGGGAGTCCCTGTCCCTTCCTGGGATTTGGGGCAGGACACCAGAGCAGAACAGAGTCACAGGCGTGTGGTACCCTTGGGGTGACCCAGCATGGGTCCCTCAGCGGCTGGGGCTGCCAGGAATCACGGCCCCTCTTGCTGTCCCTGCTGGTGCCACTGCAGGTGTCCCCACCATGAGTGGCAGGTCCTTCCCGTTGCAGGGTCACGGAGCTCAGCTCATCCAGGCCGGCACAACCCGAGCCGGGCAGATTGGTTTGCCAGCTATAAATACCCACGTCCAGCCACGGCACGGAGCCGGCAGCAGTGCCTGAGATGAAGGACAGCGCTGCCGCAGGACGGTGAAACCCAGCCGGCAACAAATATAGGAGAACCTGGAAGGGTCTGGCCGTGCTCCCCCATGGGGTGTGGGGCTAGGCATGGTGGATTGGTGACAATCCCACCAGCGACCACAGCCTCTGTAAAATTGCCCTGCTGCAGGGGGCTGCCAGGGCGCCCACGGTGCCAGGTTCTGTGCCCCTCACATGCCCCCAGGCCAGGCAGCCCAGCCACAGGGCTCGTGTCCTGAGCCACGGTGGCATTTCCAAGCCTTGAGCTGGGCTCACTTGGTGGCACAGGGCAGGGTGCAGCAGCGGGCAAAGGGGCTGGCAGCAGCCTGTGTGGGAAAAGCCTGCAGCCTGTCCCCTCCCTGCCTGCAGCGGGCAGGGAGCAGGCAGCGAGTCACTTGTCTAGGAGGTGCTGAAGCTCTCTCAGGACCTGCTGGCAGGCAGGATGCAGCCAGTGGAGGCAACAACCCTGGCAAGTTAAAAAAACCACCACCAACAAAAAAGATTAAGGGGGGAAAAAAAGGCAGAGGAGCGTGGAGGCAGCCCCCGGGGGGACTCGCTGCAGGCAGGATGGGTGCATGGGGTGCCCTGGGCGGGGGAGGGGCCGTGGGTGCCGGGGCACCCCGTCTTTGCGCGTACATGCCAGTAGAGGGGGCCCGGTCACCGCCGCCGGTGCGCTGTACACCGGGCACCGCGCACCCCGACGGCTGGGGTCACCGGCTGCACCGTGCCCCGCCGTGCCCGCCGCCGCTCGGACACCCGGAGGGCACAGGGGCTGCCACACCTCTGCGTCCCTTGTGGGACCAGGGCCCCCCCACAAGCGCGCGTGGTGGCCGAGGAGCTGAGGTGGGGATGGGGTCTCATGGGGCTCGGTGTGCTCGCTGCCCCCCCTGCCTGCTCCCTGGGGTGTGTGGGGCTGGGTGTCACCATGCTTTAGGGTTTTTGTAACACCCTTTGCTCTCGTGCTGAGTTTCAGTCTTCCTGCACTTGGTTTCCCACATCTTGGAGCTGACAGGTTTTCTTTCCATGGGGCTGTGCCCAGCACCTTGGTCCCGGTGGTCTGCAGTGGTCCATGGCAATCTGTGGCAGTCTGTGGTGGTCAGGGGAAGTCTGTGGTGGTCTCTGGTGGCCTGTGGCAGTCCATGGAGGTCCATGATGGTCTATGGTGAACAGTGGTGGTCCATGGTAATCCGTGGTGGCTCATGGTAGTCCATGGCTGTCCGTGGTGGTCCATGACAGTCCCTGGTGGTCCATGACACCTCTGGTTGTCCTCTGGTGGTCTGTGACAGTTTATGGTGGTCCATAGCAGTCCATGGAGGTCCATGATAGTCCATGGTGGTCTGTGGTAGTCCGTGGTGGACTACGGTGATCCATGGCAGTCCACAGAAGTCCATGATGGTCCATGGCAGACTATGGTCATCCATGGTGGTCCATGGCAGTCCACAGAGTTCCATGGTGGTCCGTGGTGGTCTGCGGCAGTCCATCGTGGCACATGGTGGTATTCACATTGCACCAGAGCATGGTGGGCACCAAGGGCACAGCCATGCCCACCCACCCCGGGGAGCTTATGCCCACAAAATTCCCATCTTGCTTTCCACGTTCCCAGCAAGCATAACTAAGCCCCAGGTCCCCAATGCTGATGATTGTTTAATTGCTGAAAAGTGTTTTTCCAACTCCTGGGGCACAGTAATGCAAGCTAGCAGGCTGCAGGGCCCTGCCAAGCGCCTTCACCTCTGCACCAAGAGTGAGGCCAGAAACCTGTCATCCTCAGGAGGTGGATGTAAAGAACATGGCAGGCACCACATGCGGCACAGTTGGCTGCACCAGGGCCAGGTGAAGGAGTCATGCAGCTACTGCTGTGCCAGGGCATGTATGGCTCTGGGTCACAGCAAGGTCTAGCATGAATGGGCAGCAGCAGCCTCCTGCTGGAGGCTGGGGTCTGTAAACAGGGTTGCAAAGGAGAGACATAGGAAGAGGGCAGGGACGGAGAAGGCGCCACTGAGGGTCCCCATCTCCATCCAAGTGGGAGCCAGAGTCCTACTAGGGTTTCCATTCCCAGTGCTGTAGGAGCCACTCCATCCCAAATGGGAGAGGAACACCTCCAGAAGGTCAGGGCAGCTATGGCCAGGTGGGCGTGAAACACACAGGGATGGGAGCAGTTTGCGTTTGGGGTTTGTGTGCCAATTAGTGGAAAAAATTGAATAGAAGCAAATATTTTAAAGGGAAAAAATATGGATAATGCAGCAGCTGTATCATCTACCGCTACCCTGAGTGTTCATAGGGACAGCACCCAGCACCCACACCTTTCCATGCCTCAGACCCACAGTGACACCCTACAAGCACTGACTGTGCCAAGCTGGGGGCACCTGCTGCATTGCTTTGCCCTCCATCTGCTCTGGGACTCCCAGGCCCATGCCCAGGTGGTCTCTTCCGCCATGAAGCCACTGGCCATCTTTGACTTTTCTTGTAGGATGTCTCTAAAACAGGGTGGCACTCTGAGGCGCTCCCATGGGTGCCAATCAGCAGCCCATGATACACTGGGGTGATACAGAGTGCAGGGGGATCTGTGTTTCTGATCCCAGAGAGAGGTCGGAGAAGATCTGCGGGATCCATCCAGGACTCAGAAAGCCCCAGTGTCCCTGGGGCTCTCCCTGTCACTGCAACCTACCGGAACATGGTGCCCAGGACAGGTCTGGGAGTCCCCAGGGGCTCCCCAGCACATCCCAGAGCAGTTACATAGGCAGGGTCAGTGCCAGTGGCATGGCACTACCATGACAAAACTCCCTCCATTATGGGGTGCCCAGACCCCTGACCTCCCCAGCAGTTCCCCAGGCCCAACAGGCACATGGCACTTTTTTGGCTGGTGTGGCTCCTGCGTGGCCCAGGAATGATCTCCCAGGGATATTTCTGACTCACAGGACAGGAAACGTTTCGGGGTTTAAGCTGAGCTGAATAATGTGCTCATTTCCTTGTGCCGACTACAAAGCACCTGCTCCAGGGGATTTATGGAGTGCCGGCCTCTCGCACTCACTATGCGGCTGCCCGCCCGGATGTTTTTATTTTCCCGGGATGGCCAGCAAGTGCCAAGACCTGTTTTCCTAAACACCTCTCACCCTCCCGGCACGTTTCCTTGAGGGGAGCCTGGGCAGAGCCACAGGCTGCAGCACACCTAGGGTACTGGGGTACCTGGGGTGCCAGGGTGGGTGCCAGCACCCTGCCAGGGCTGAAGGCAGCAGGGATGCATGGCTAACCCACTGGTGCCAAAATCTGGCCTGGCACAGAGCAGCCACAGCTGGGATAAATGGCCCGGGAGAGTGCCAAAGGATGATGGAGAGGGATGGAGCATGGGGGTGAGCAAGGGAGTATGAGACCATGTGAGAGAGGGCAAGAGGGCAAGGGAGCCTGAGGGAGCCCTGGCATGGGGCTGCCCAGACCACAGAGCCTGCCACCAGCTGCAGGGAGAAGGTACACAGCCTGGGGTGGCCAAAGCCCATCCCACAGCTGGGGACCCACCAACACCAGCCCACAGCAGACCTCACCCCATGGCTTGGGACCCATGGACACATCCCACAACAGACCCCATCCCACAGCTGAGGACCCACCAACACCAGCCCACAGCAGACCCCACCCCACAGACACCATCCACCCCGGGTTTGTAGAGCCCCTGTAAATCACTGCACCCAACCCATGGGGTGGGAATGTCTCTACCCTGCGAGTAGGGTCAGAGTGTGGGTGCTAAGGCCAAGGACACCCGTGGGAGACACAGGGCATACCAGCAAGCCTCCCACCCATGCTCCTCTAGTGACATGGAACTCCATGCAGCATGTAGCCAACCTACAGAGTAAGGTGACATGAAGGTTTTCATCATGTCCCCTCTGCTTTGTACCCTTTTTGGAGCAAGTCTGGTGGGGCTGGCTCTGATCCCACCTGTACTTCCAGTCTATCCCATCTGGCTTACCAGCTGCAGGAGGAAGGATGGAGTAAGCTGTCTGTCATTCCCTGGGTAACTCTTTGTCCCCTCCTGTCCCCCTTCCAGGTTCCTGGTTGCCTAGTTCTCTCTGACCCCCCGATCACCTCTCCCTGGGATCTGGCCATTCCGAGGAGTGGTGAGTGTTCAGGTGAGCGGACATAACTCAGAGCTGGCATCTACCTGTGTGCTGCCTGCACCCTTCCCTGCTGCCCTGGGGCCTGAAGCATCTTCAAGGTGCTGGGTGAGAAGTGCCCATATCCCACAGCCTCCCCAGGACCCAAGGCAGCACTGGGACAGCTCAGCCCAGTGATAAGTTGGGGTTGGGTTCTTTTCTTTTTTTCTGTTTAGAGAGAAAATAAAGCACTTGTGGGGAGCAGAAGCCAAGCTCCCCAGTGCCTAAAACAGCAATCGCAGCACTTCCTCGGATTTATGGTGTTTGCTTTCACAATGCCAGCCGGGATCCTGTTTGCTTCCTGCTCTGCAGCTGCAGTCCCAGCTGAAGGCTCAGGAGATTCAGGTTTTATAACACTCCTGGATCCTGCTGATGGCAACTTGTCCAGCATCATTTATTACCCCCATGCCTCTTGCTGACAAGAGCTCACCCTATCCAAGCACCCACTGGCTCGGGTGCTCGTGCCTGCCTGTCCACAGGGTCCCATCCTCTGGCACCAGGGGCTTGAACAGCAGCTCTGCAGAGGGGCTCCCAACCTTTGTTGGAGAGGAAGCCAGCAATGCTGTGGGGTGCAGCACCCAGCCCTTCTTGGGCACAACTGCAGCACAAGAGCTGAGCCAGGCAGGCGCAGCTGGGTCCTGCCAGGGGGATGCTGAGGCACGGATCTGACCTTCTGTAGAGACCTGGGATGCTCAAGGGTGCTGACTGCTCCTCACCGGCATGCCAGGACATGTAGTCAGTCCCTACAGTTGGCCTCTGCCTGATAAAGTGACTGAACTTAAAGCAAGGCACTTCTTCCAGCTCCTGCACCCCTTCTGTGGCTCTTCCCCAGGTCTCAGTTGTCCCCTTGAGATGTGAGCACCAAAACCGGCTGCCCCCTTTCACTTTTCAGAGCGAAACCTCCTGCAGGATGCACCAGCTAGCACAGCCAGAGAGGGTGTCAGCTCCTCCAGCTACTGCATCCCTCGGGTACCAAGCTGAAGCTCTGGAGCATCAAGTCCAACTCCAGCTGCTGCTTTCCAAAGCTGCAAGCCCCCTCCCGTATGAGCCAGAACAAAATGCTCTGGAGTGGGTTGCTGGTGCCAGGTGGGTGCCAGGAGTGCAAAGTGTGGGAAGAAGAGTGACCAGGAGAGGGAAGAGCAGGGCCTGTGGGGGGAACATCTGCCCTGTCCCCTGACACACAGCCACAGCATGGAGGGCACTTCACTGCCCAGGTCCCTCTGTAACGTTCCAAGGGATGTCTTGACCCCCTTTTCCTTCCTCCTTTGCATTTACCCAGCAAGCTGCTTTGATGAAATACCCAAAGGCCACTAGTGGGCTGGTAGCCTTAACCCTCTATTTGGGAAACCAGAGTGGCTACAGAAATCCTGGGAATGCCTCCCCGTGTCCCCAGTGGAGCAGGGGCAGTGCCCCTCCACACAGGCAAGAGATGCTCTCATCCCAGATTTTCAGTGCTCTTCTGGAAGCCTGGCTAAATCATGCCTGCCTCCAAATGAAGCTCACTGCTTTTGTTTAACATTTGCTGTACTCGGTGATGAAACAATGATGGATTATTTAATTGTGGTTGCTAGTGTGCCAGACTTCTTTTTCCAAACACACAATAGGACTATTAATTTACTGCTCTGACGAATGCTTTCATCTCCCTTATATAGTAAGAACTCTGCACCGAAGGGCCAGTTTCCTTTGTTACTGATACACTTCATCTCGGCTCACGTCCCCGTGGTCAGCAAGTTATTCACAGGTACTCTGAACTTCTCAGATTTATTAAACACCTTTCGCAACTGATCCCACCCTCACTGCCATCCACCAGCCACCCTGCCAGGGAGGCACAGCATCATCCAGGGCACTATGAGATGACTAGGATAACTGTTTGAGGGAAGAGAGGATGCAGAGCCAGGGCTGATCCCTTGGGAGCAAGAGCACAAGATGCAGGACAGGGATGCATCAGGACAGCAAGGGGGCCCAGAGCACCAGCATGAAGGGACTATGCCTTCAAATCTGAAGGTGGCGAATCCAAAGCGGATAAAAGGAAGCATTTTTTTTTTTTCACTCTGTGCTTAATTAGGCTGCCACAGGAAAATGCTCAGGCCAAAATTTAGCAGGATTCAAGGAGGGATTGGGCATTTATGGGGATAACAAAAATATCCAGCTATAATAATGGATGCCAACACAAATTCTGGAAGGGATATTAAGCCTCACGCGTCAGGGTGTAAACCTGTCCCAAACTTTCAGAAAGCAGGGAGCTTAATGCAGGGGCAGATGACCCACATATGCTACCGCTACTGCTGCTGCCTCGCTGCCGGCATGGCGCGGTGCTGGCTGAGCCACTGGCTGGACCGTCCCCGGAGCCCTGTTTCCTGCTGCCGGCAGAGCCTCTGACAAGGGCTGCAAATTTCTCTTGGCAATTCAGCCCTTTGCTTGTAGCTCTTCGGGGCCGTGTGGCTCCCAGGGCTCTGACCTCCTCCATCTTGCCCATTCCCTCACTTTGCCAGCTGATAACAGCCTTATCAGTTCAAACCATAGGCAGACCTTCTGGCTGAGGGTCTGTGCAGACCACCGGCACATCCCTGGGTGGCGTGGCATCTTCCCACAGCTTCTTGCTTCCAGCCAAGCCCCTCATTTTGCTCTCAGGTCCCTTGTTGCCCAAATGCACCTTTGCCTCCTGATTTCATCCCTCCTGTTCTCTGTCTCTGCTGGGGCCAGTCTCTAGCCTCTGGAAGGGGCTGCTCAGCTCCAGCATCTTGTGGGTGCCGCACACGCTGCTCACATGAGCCCTGGGTCATGCCTTGTGCAGACCCCTCCTCACCTGCCCTGCATCAGTGGCAATCGCTGTACTGCCTGCCAAAAAAAACCAGCTGTCACCCCCAACCCATGCGTGGCTACAAGCCCGGCATGGCCCACAGCCCAGCCTGGGGTGACACTGCCATACTGTAGTACCTGGGAGCTGGGTGCAAGCATCTCCAACCCACAGGGGATGGTGCCATTGCATCCTATGCTGATTGTTGATGGGACACCTGTGCTGCTCCAGGCTCTGTGAAATGGGATGCTCCTGAGACCTTGGCCACTGTGGAGGATCAGAAATGGCTTAGTGTAACCAGAGGGGAGCCTGGAGCTCTCCTGGTCGGGGTCCAGGGTCTCCCACGCTCACCACTTGCATGCTCACTGCATGGCTGAGGGCAACCCCGCTGGGGTCCCTTGGATCTCCCCTTGCTGCAGAGCCTTGCACCCACAGGGGCTTCCAACTGGAGACATTTCTGGAGGGCATGAATCAGCTTTTCACAGCTTGTTAAAAATCTTGATCCTACCTCTTGTTTTCATGCCTTTCAAATCAGGAAATGAGTTTTACAACTTTTCCAGTGGGGCACAGCTGGTGGCCAGGGTCGTAAAGCTGAACTTTATAAATATCTCTTGTTGGGATCAGGGGAAGAGCATTAAAAAGGCGCAGAGAGAGAGAGAGAGAAGGGAAAGAGCAAGGGCAATAGAGAAGCAAGGCAACCTCGGTGAAGAAGACCAGCTCAACACCGGCCGTGGCCATGAGAGCGCAGAAGATGGGGTGTGCTTGGGGCAGGCTTTGCCTGCTGCTCTCCCTCCTCCTCCAGCTGCCAGCCTCCCAGGCTAAATGCTACTTCCAGGCTAAAGGTAAGCAGGGAGGTGAGGTGGGAAGAGGCTGGATGGGAAGAGGAGGCCTCAGCTTTCCCCAGGGTGGCAGGGCTCTGCACTGCGTGCCTGCGAAGCGCAGGAGGGACTGTGCTGAGCTCAGGAGCGTGATCGTGGGCTAGTGATGAGTGGAAGGAGCAGTCTATAAACCACAGAACAGCTCCCCAGGGCTCTGGCTGAGAAACAGCTCGCTGGGCCATGACGAGCTCCTGGCAGGAGCCCGGCTGGGGCTGAGCGTGCAGGACGAGCAGCGAAGGGAGGAGGGCTGCCTGTCTTTCCCCTGCTGCCTCTTTCCAGGGCTGCAGAGATGTTCAGACTCCAAGGGTCACGGGATAAGCCCTCTCCATGGATGCAAGAGCCACTTGCCTCTGCCCTAGGCCCCTGGGGTAGTGGGGAGAGCTGCAGGGCATGGCTAGGAGAAGATGGGCAGGAGCATCACCCTCAGCAGATGCCTGCGCATCCCATACCTGCAGGGTGGTGGAAAGGCCACCAACTATCGTCTGTAGCATAGGGTGGGTGGGTGGTCATGATGTCTCCCGTCTCCTCTTTCATGGCACAGGGGTGCCACGGAGGCTCCCATGTACCCCAGTGGAGGCTCATGTGTGCCCTTCACTTCCTTTGCAGCTCCCTGTGAGTACGAGGGGAAGCAGTTCTCCCTTGGGGAGTCGTGGCTGAGCACCAACTGCCTGCTCTGCACCTGCCTGCACCCCATCGGCGTGGGCTGCTGTGAGACGTAAGCGAGGGGCTGAGGGGCACTGGGGGTGGGCTACTGCCAGTGCTGCTGCCCTGCTGTGGCACCTCTGTGCCTGCCGCAGGGAGGAGGTTGTGTGGGTCTACCTGCAGCCAAGCAAATGTCAGAGCCCCAAGGGGCTGCAGGGCACCAGACTGTGGGGAGCAAGGGGCAGAGGTGGGCAGGAGCCCACTGGCATGTTGAGGGTGGTGGGGTGAGTTGGGGAGACAAAGCAGGGGGGTCGGGAACGTCTCAGCACAGCGAGATGCCCAGATGTGGCCCAGCTTGCCCAAGCTGACCTGGGAGATGCCCCAGGCAGGGGGGCTGGCAGCACAGGAAGCCACACAGCCCTGCCAGCAGCCCCCTGGCACAAACCAGGGGAAGCTGATGGCACCGTGCCCTCTTCCACAGCACCCAGCACCCCATTGACTTCCCTGACTGGTGTGAGGCCCACTACGACTCGCAGACCTGCCAGATCTCGGTGGTGCAGAAGGCCAACCCCAGCTTGCCCTGCGTGGAGAGCATGGAGCACGAGTGGGGCTCAGCTGGCACCCCTGAGCCTCTGAGCAACAAGTTGCTGGGCGCGGGGCTGACCAGATAGAGGCTTGGCAGAGCGCTGCGACCCCTCAGCATCATCCTCCCTCCTCCAGAGCACACCCCCCGCATGCTCCAGACCTGCCGCATCCCGTAGAGACATCACTGCCGCCACCTTCAAGGGAAACCACTATCCACACACTATGGTACTGAGTTAACATTTACACCCTAGCGCTGCCACAGTACGGCTTTGCTTCTGCCTTCAGCTTCCTGAACTGAACCAGGGCCCCCACCCCACCCGACACCCTGCACACTACAGGAATGCAGATCCTACGGGATCTCCTCCCAGGTGGGCAGGAAACCTCCAGCTACTAAAGAAAGGGCTACAGGACCAGATTAGCCTGCATCCCAGCATTCTTGTCATCCCGCCTCAAGCTTTAAGCTAAGCAGTCCCTCCTCCCTCCCAGACCCCCCCACCCCCACACAGCAGCTGCTGGGAGCTCGCCGGGGAGCACCACGGCCCTTGGTGCAGGACCCACGCACCCTGGCCAGCTCCTTCTCTGCCCTAGAGTGCGAGGGGCACAACCCACCTCTGGAACCACTAACACCCCTGCTCCTGCGGCTCCTGGGACGGCAGGGGGTCTCCAGCACTGCACGCCAGCCCTGGGCAATACTGCAACAGAGCCAGCCCGGGGCGGGTGGCAGAGTGGGGGAAACCACTAGAAGATTATGTCCCCAGGGGAGGCCCCCATCCCCAGCAGCAGAGCAGGACACTGAGCCGGGTGCCCCGCTAGGGTTCAGGGAGCTGAAGCAATCTGCATGTGCCAGGGTGGAGCTGGCCGCTCTGGCAGCCTGAGCCAGCTGGTGCCATGCCTGTGTTGTGCAGAGCCTTGTGTAGATGTTTCTGTTCTTGCAATAAAGGTATTAGAAAGAGGAGGTCTCCAGCCTGTGACTGTCGCACAAGGTGGACTCTTTCCACCAATGGGAACAGTGGAGGAATAAGGCTCTTAGGAAGGCTGTTTTGTACAATCAGACATTTATTAGTTTTCCATACAAAGAAGAAATCTCTGGAAGGTTTGGTAGAAATGGGGAGCTGGCTGTTGAGCAGGGAGTCCTCCATCCCAGCTCCTGAATGCACATCACACATTCACTCCAGCTCCCCAAGGATCCTGAGAGTAGCAGGATGCCTTCGTGCCCAGAAGCACAGCTCAGGCACCAAGTACTTCTCAGTTTCCGATGACCACTATCGTGTTGCCACAGGATGTGGCTGCATCCAGGACACCAGCACATGCCAGCAGCACAGGGCTGGCCTGCCAGAACCTGGCTGCTCTGGGTGAGGGTGGTGGGGGCACCAAGCTGTGCGTGTGAGACACCCCTCACAAGAGACAGAGCGTGTGCCAGGGCAGGAGCGCAGGCTCCCACCCAGCCCAGGTGGCCACTGTGCCTCACCTGGACACCAGATCTCTGCTTGCGGGGTCTCCCTGCAGGAGCACAGCCTTTACCAAAGGCTGGTACAGGCATTTCACTGGAAGAGGTCCCCTCTCCTTTCCCTGGGCTGGGCCTTTCCCTGTTGGAAGTTCCCTCATGGGGTAAAGGCACATCAGGCCATTCCCTGGGAGGCAGATTTCTTTTTGATGAGTCCTGGGACTTGCACCTTCACCCAAGCAGGAAGGGTCCAGCTCCCAGCCAAGGGCTGCAGCACACGACATGGCAACAAGCACAGTGCTCCTTCAGCTGCAGATGGGACACTTGCCTGATGCTCACCTGGGTGTCCCAGATGAACCCAAGGGGATGCATGCCAGTGACAGTCCTGCCCACCACTCCCACCACAGCACACGGTTGTGGCACCACAAGCCCCTACCAGCTGTCCCCACTTCAGATGGTGATGGAGTTAGTGTTGGAGAACTGAGATACATAGGAAGCCAGGATGGGGTTGGTGGGAAGGACTTTGATGGGCAAGTCCCAGCTGAAAGTGTCCACTTCCATCTGCTCCACCCCAGTCCAGGTGACGGCCTCCGACTGGCTCCCACGAACCAAGCAAGTCCCCGCCGACTCCCCAGAGGTCACAAATTCAAAGTGCAGCCTCCACTTCAGGGAAACTGTGGGGAAGAAGAGGGGTCAGCAGCCAACACCACAATGGATGGGGACAAGAGCTGCCTCAGCACTGGCTGTCCAGGCAAGGGGGCATGCAAATAAGCCCACTCATGCAGGCCAGCTCCCTCCCACAGGACACAGCCCACTGCTGAGCAAGGGCTGGGCTGGGGATATCGCAGGAGAGAAGCAGGGGTGGGTCCCTTCCCTGGTGGCCACTAACCGATATTGGTGGTGAATCCTGGGGTAGAGCTGAGTGGGATGGGCAGGCTGAAGCTGCTCTGGGCGGTGTGCAGGCAGGCCTCCTGATGGCGGGCATGCGTACTGAAGGAGACCGGCTGTCCCCGCCGGCGCTGGAACTCCTCCTGGATGCTCTCCTCCGTCTGCAGGCTCACAGAGAACTGCAGGGCAATTGGCAAGGTGCTTGGTCACACAATCTCACAGGGTCCTGATGCAAAGCCCTGGGGCCTCCACTTCCAAAACGAGCTCAGAACTGGAGCCCTTCCCCATCCCACACCCTAAGGAGTCTCAGCTGGGTCCCACTAGAAACCCTCAGTAGAAACACCACAGCAGCCCAATACCACCCCAATCCCCACTCCCTCTCCCCCACCTGAAACCCTGCCTCTCCCCACAGTGAGCAGTAACCTGCAGACATGGGATGTCCCCTTCTGAGAAGTTGAAGGTCCCAATGACATCCTCTCCGATCTTATACACAGTCTTAAAGATGCAGAACGTCCCCACCTTCCCACGAGTGTTGCTGATGTTATACAGGTCTGTGGAGCAGTAAGAGTCGGGGAAAGGGTTGCAGCAATAAGAAGTGGGGAAAGGGTCGCAGCAAGAAGAGGCTCTGCTCCATACAGCACTCTGGCTTAATCACAGAGCCCAGCAGACATGACCCCACGTCTGCTGCTTAGGTGTGAAGGACAGCCCCTGGAGGTGGCATTCCTTTTGAGAAATGCCTGCAGTGAGCGCAAGTACACCACAGGCTGGCTGCAGTATGCTGGGGAGAGGGTCTCTCTCACTGCAGTAGGAAGAGCCTGAGACTGGTTGGGAGGAGACCCTGGGAAACTCTGACCCAAGCAGGCTCTGATGGAGCTCCTCCACAGCCCCACTTGGAGCTTCATTCTGCCAGCAAGAAACTCTTATAGTGAGCCCTGAGCTGTGCTTCATACTCAGGTGAGAACAGCAGGTTCAAGCAAGGGATATGACCTACGCAGACTGCGTCGGGAAGTGGCCACCATGAGCAGTTCTGTTGCCAGGTCTGCCAGGCGAGAGTCTTTCTTCAAGCCCTCCTCCTCCTCCAGGAAGGGGTTTGAGGGTGCAACAGCCTCATCCTGTGGGAACTGGTAATCCTTGAGCCCTGGGGGAGGAAGTGAGAGTGTCAGCAGGGCAGGGTGCAGCCAGGCCCATGTCTGCAGGAAAGGCAGCACGTGGCCTTACCATGCAGCACGAGAACACGGAAGGGTACGCGCAGGAGCTTGATGGGGGAGTTGACACGCTGGCAGCCGATGGTCAACTTGTACACGTACTTCACCGACTGTCCCCGGAAAGAGGGAGGGCCGTCTATGGGCAGCGTCTCACAGTATGAATCTGCAAGGAGCACAGAGAAGATTGTCTTTGAAGGCCAAAAGAAGCTCCGGGAGCTGTTGCTCACAGGCTCCCTGCAGCAAGGGTTAGGATGGGCCATGGTGCTGAGTTAGGGACAGTGGCTGGTGCTTTCTGCTGTCTCCTCTTCTCCACAGCAGGCCAAGCACATCCCCGGCTTCCTTGCACCAGCGCACTGCTCCTCACATCACATGCACTGTCATCCAGACATTGCTTCCAGCACATACAACCACACACACTCAACTCTGCCTCAAAAGAATGTGAAAGATGTAAAATCCAGGAACACAAACACATGAGAGCTAAACTTACTCATCACGAGTTCAACCTGGATTTGCCTCTGCGCACTTCCTTTGCACATCGCTTTCACGATGCAGTGACACCCTGAGGTTTCCTCAGGGCTCTGCCCCACATGGCAGAGAGGTGCCAATGTGCCCCTCTTGATATTTGCCAAAACCCAAACTCAGCAGCAAAAATTAGGTTCTTCCTGTGTTCTTCTCTGAAGTACTGGTCTAAATGGCCAAGAAACAATTAAGAGACCTTCACAACAACCTGTGGCGTATGCCCCTTGACAGACTGATGACTTAGACTGCAAAGCCTCTGACTGAGACTTCTGAGATGCTGGGGCCTGGCTTTATACCACATTCAGCCTTCCCAAAGCCCCTTGGACACCACACAAACCACAACCCTTCTTGACGCAGTGTGAACACTTCTACAGTTTTCCCAAACCGCATGCTGTATAATAAGAAAGGCGCAAACAGTGAACTGTGGAAAGACTCCGCCTCTCTGACTTCCCCACCATAATGCAGGCATACCCTGCCAGAGGAATGGCAGCATCCTGCTGTGAAACTACAGATCCTTCCCCAAGTTTGGTACATCCTAAACATCGAGGCTTAGATTAGAAGCTAGTGTTACATTTGAAATATAACTTCTAGATTTGAAATAACGGGACTGGAAGGAAGAAAAAAGCCTATGCTAGTGCACAGCATCCACAGGTTGTCACACCTTAAAACACAGGGCTGTTCTGCTGGACCAGGGTGCGTATAAAGCTGAGAACTGTCCTGACAGGGAGGAAAATCAGGTATTTCCAAGGAAGGAAGAAGACTGCTGTAACCCCCTGTACCAGGCTTAAAAAGAGTGCTCACAAAGACCTTCATGCCCAATGAGGATTCTCTGAGCAGGGACCACCACTGTCTGAGGAGGACGGGCAGTTTGCTACCTGGCACAGGAATGCTGAGGCTTCGGAAGTCCAACTTCCATGCATACCCCAGAAGGAAGTACATTCCTGGTGTTATGGATGCCTTCCTTACCCACCCACTGCACCCTCTGGCTGGGCTGCCGGCCTGTGTCTGGGCTGCTTCTATTTCCTCCCCTCTCTGTGATCTACCAAATATTTAAAGGTATTACAAAACTGGAGAGGAGGCAAAAACAGCCACAGAAATTACTTGAGGGCTTTGAGAAAATATTTTATGGTGACAAATTTAAAGAGCTCAGTCTGGGCAGTGTGTCAAAGGGCTAGGAGGTGAGTCAACTTCAACATATAGGCACCATAACCAGGGGAAGATACTGGGGAATAAGCTGGTCAGCAACTGAAAACAAGGCCTTTATCAAGAGACAGCCTGACACAACCTCAGCTATGTGTGCCAGCTCTGGCTACAGTTTAATAACATAGTACTTTGCTAAAGCAGAATTAAGATTTCTGGGTGGAGGTTTTTTTGCCTTTCCAAACTGTGCAGGAAAACTCAAAACTTCTGAAAAACAGGAAATGAAGAATTAAGATACACACCCACACAGCCTTAACTCTGCCTCCACAGAGCTGGCAGGAGCCCCCAGGAATGATCTGCAAGCATGCCAGCTGCAGTCTTGTGTGAGACGAGCGGTACAGCAAGCTGATGGGATCGATGTGAGCAGCCTGGCAGAGCTGGGGCTGTGATACAGGGGTTTCAGTTCTAAAAAGCCCAATGCCACACACAGCAGCATCACACACGACACATTCTATAGATGCACGCATCACACAACCAAGAGGAAAGGCTGTAACACACAGCAAAGGATCCTCAAAATGTGGAAGAGCTTGTGTTCTTGCTATGGGGCTGCATCCAAGTGAAAGGCAGGTGCAGCTGCTTGTGCCAGTGTCACTCAGTGGCCCAGCAGATGGATACACACAGTGCAGCATCACCGGGAAGGACAGGCTATCGCTAGATTAGCTGGGAGCTGAACAGCTTCCACCCACAAAGCCTGCACACAAGGAAATCTTCTCAATTCATCCCAGCCACCTGGAGGTTGGACTGTAGTCACCAATCTGCTCTCCCAGCAACTGCCAAGCCTGCCTGAGATGTGCTGGGAAAGGGTCTTTCCCCTGATCCCAGGGACTGGATGCTCCAGCCCCACACCTGCCAGCAGCACAGAGCACAGGAGAATCCAGATGAGCCTCAGGCCAGCTGAGACTTCTACCACTTCCTCCTCCCTGGCACAGCCACTTTCAGAAAGTACAGTGGTCCTTGGCTCCAATGTGGCAGGGCCAGCTCCTTTCCCCCACATGGTGCTGTAGAATACATACTCAGACAGTAGGCTTTCCAATTTAGGAGGCACAGCTCCCAACAGCACTGCCCCACTCTGCAAAGCACCTAGCCAAAGCCAGGTTGGTTTTACCCTGTCCGCCTTTCCCTCCAGTCAGGCTCCTCCAAGCCTAGAAAGGCAGGAGACCGCAGTTTCAAAAGTTTCACAGTTCCAGTTTCACAGCCTGCAACTTGCTGGTCTCACTTGCACCTCTGCTCTCACCTCCCAGAGCTCAATACTCCAGCAGAGCCCCCTCCACCACAGGCACTGCCTCTCTGCTTCCTTTGCTCTGTGACTTGAGAGGTCTCTGCGAACCATTCCCAGAAGATCCCTAGGACAACCCAAAGAAGCTCTCCACACGCAGCCTGCAACACTTAACGTTATGTTGCTGCTAGACCACGGGCTGCCAGAATGCAAAGGAGGTCCAACACGAACTGACAGACAGGGTCATGCAGCCACTGAACGAGGCAACAGCACATACTTGTATTTTCACAGCTGTCTACTCAGGTAGAGAAAGCTGCCTGGTACAACAAAACCGAGTTGCTGCAACTTCCTTGTGAAAAGGAAAAACATTTCTCTAAAGCAGAAGGGAAAGTAGTGATGAAGGAGAGCTTAAAGGGGACCCATTGGAATGACACTGTCTGAGGGCTTTGGAGACATGAAGAGCTTTGAGCAGAGAAGATGAGAAGTTGTTCACTTCTACAGCAGGAAAAGCAGAACAGGCAGAAGACTGTGATCTCCAGGACAGCCACAACGTGAAGAGGAAGCACAGACCTTAGAAGGATGCCAGCCTAAATCCCAAGAATACTCTGGTGCAGCTGAAGAAATAAAGGCAGGGTAATGCAGGTGTGCATAACTGTTCCTTCAGCTGCAGCCAGGTATTTCAAAACTTTTCATGCCTTGTAGCTACACAGCAAAGGCTGCAGGCCAGGGGCAGGACTGAGGGACACATTGCAGTATGCAGCCCTCATACGGTGGAGAACAGAATCTGGACAACGCAGTTCCTTAGCACTCACACTCCCACCACAGCATCTTGCCTTCCACAAGCACCAGGGTCTCCCACTTGCAGCACTTAGTTCTGCAAAGCCAGCTTTGAGAGCAGGGCTCCCCAGAGGTGAGCTCTCTGAGCAGGGGAAAAGAAGACAGGACTCACAGGACTTTGACTCCCCAGGATCCAGTCGCAAGTCACAGAAGAGAATCTTTGGTGGGGTGGACAGGATACACTGACCACGCTCTCCTGGAAGAGAAGAACCACATGAATGCGGCCCAGACTTGGGCTGTGCCCAGGCCAGCTGGGCCTTATCCTCTTGGGGAGGAACGGGGAGGAGTGGGCTGAGGAGGAAACATCTCATGCCCTGGTCAGATCATGAGACATTCCCAGAACAGCTGGACAGACAGCCCTCATGTTTCACTCTAAACTAGTGCCACTTTGATCCCAGTATTAACCAGGTCCTGCAGTAGCCATCACCAGGGAATTACACAAGGAAAGCAACATGGACTTTCCACTCACTTCTACACATGCTGCCCTCAAGACACACATTATAGTCTGCATGATTCCTGCTCGTTGTGCTCTTGCTGTCCCTGCCCGGGGTTATAAGAATGGCACTCACCTCTGTTGGGGACGAAGACTGTCTCATTCTCTGCCTGCACATCGTGCTTGCTGCCATCAGAAGGAGGGAGCGCTACCCGGTTCTCGCTGGCATGAAACTGGCAGTGGATCTGAGCGCTGGCCCACGCCAGCATCTCACTGAGAGCAAAGAAGAGCAATAGTCGTGTCTGCGCTTTAAACTTGGATTACAGCAAGCATGAACTGGGAGAAGAGCAGCTCTTGCTGCTCAGCTCCATGTGGGACTGCTTGTCTGGAAGGAAGAAGGCCTTGCTTTACTGTCACTGATGCCCTGCTCCAAACAAGCATTCGGAGCAAGCTGGGGCTGGAGTGCTGACCCAAATCCACTTCCACCCCAGATGCTGACAGCAGTTTCACCCAAGGCCTGACTCTGTGGCCTGAGGGATCTTATTCAGCAGCAATATTTGTAGCCTAAACCACAAGACCTTGGGCACAGAACTGACACTGAGCGAGGAAACACCCCTGCCCCAAGAAGCCCACTGTACACACATGCCAGAAGACCGCAAGCAGCGCAGTCAGAAGCCACCCCATCTACAAGGACAGAGACCAGGTAGCCTGTGCAGAATCTTATAGGGATCTTCCAGCAAATATGCTGAGGTCAAGCGTCCCAAGATTTGTTCCAAAGACCTACTAACTTGGTCACCTTTCTCATCAGCCACAGCTTGGAGCTGGTCACAGACTGCACCTTTGAGAGGGCACCTCCAGCTGCTGCACATGGGCCAGGCCCAGCAGAGGACTTTTAGCCATGAAGACCTAAATCCCAAGCCAGAAGTGACATGCAGAGCAGCACTCCAAGGTGCCACCAGTAACAACACAACCATCAGGGAAGTGGGAAAATTCAAAAGTAACAAACACCTGCAACCTGGGTTCAGCTGCCCCTGCCCTCAGCACCCCGGCTGCCCCAAGCTCGACACTCCTCAGGGCAGGTGGGGCACAGAGGTGCTCCTTCCCCACAGCACTGTCCCCCTCAAGAACATCAACTTTTGGTTGTATAAGACCATCAGAGAATAATGCTTCCAGGTCCTTAATAAGGACCTATTTTCTCCTCAGGATGCAAAGGATTCACTGACAGTTATAGAGGAGGTCATTTTGCTCTGCCTCTACAGCCACAAGAATTGGTTGCATCTAGCATGAAAAACAGTCTTATGTTTTGAACACCGCTATGACCTCAGCCATTCCACACGGCATCTCCCATGGTGCTACTGACACCTCTCAGTTTCCAAAACACTCATCTTATCTTTATTTCAATAGTAATGGTGTTAATTTAGCCAGTGTATGTTTTCTAACGTCATGATCTGATTAGTAACCACTGACACCAGAGTTCTAGGTGGCACAGGGATTTTTTGTGACATGCAGGTATCTCTTGATGTGACACATCAGAGCAGTTAAACGTCTAGACGAATCAGAGAAAAAAGGGCGTGCTGCATTTGTTTCCGCTGACTAACAACGCCCTATTTGATCTTTTGTATGTGCTGGTTGCCCTTACCCAAACATGTGTTGGTTACTCTACCCAGTTACTTCTAGCTCCACAACTGTAATCCTGTATCTTCAAAAGTACCAGCATGGCTTTTCCACAAGGGCTGCCAAAAGGTTTTCTGTTGTAACATATCTGCTATATAGAAATAGAAAAATGGTCTTGCTTGAGAGACAATGAACTTTATATAAGCTTAGTATAATTACAGTACTTTCAAACACTGTATTTTGAATCTTTTTTTTTTTCCTTCTTTCTTTTATCTGCCTTCCTGCTGATAGACCTGGCTTGTCCAGCTGGCAGGGTGCAGAAGGATCCCGTGCTGTTGTGAGGTCATCTCCCTCCTCTCTCACCTCCCCCTACAACTCCTGTAGCTCACAAGGGTCACGCTTTGGGCAGAAAAGCTTTGTTTCTTGTATGCCTTGTACACCACAATCAAATTCACCATCTTCCATTTACTTACTATCCTTCCATTCTGTCTCTAAGCCTGAAATGAGTGCTTCTTGGTTCCCCCACCTGCACTGCAGCTTCTTCCAGCCCCGAAAGCTTCTAGTGCCTGACGGGCCTACCTCCCTGTTGCAGTGACTGTGCTTTGATCTGGCTCCTGCCTTTAAGCACCTCACAGCTTCAATTTCCAAGCCACCAATGTATGTGGTGTCACCACTGTCTTAGCTGAGTCTCATCAGTTTGGTCACCTGCCTTTTATTCTAAAAAATTTCCTTTTTTCAAGAGGTATTTTCTTTAAGGACCACAACACACATGAAACTCCTAAATGAATCTCCTGTAGCTCTGCTGTGAACCTCCAAAACTGTTCCACCTGCCACCTTTGCAGTTCCACATGTTTTGGAACCAGGAAAACGCACTGCCACTGCACAAGACAAAACTCTGGAAAGCTAGCTGCTTATGCCAGAGCTGAATTCAAAAGCTGAATGCAGTAAGGAAGATGAACCAGGAAGACAAGATGGAAAGTTAAGGAAGGCAATAAAGCCCTACAGTGGTAATACAGAAGACTGCTTTACTGCTGCTGAGATTGCAAGCACTGAAGGTGGGCTCACCAAAACAATCACGTGTGAAATGCATGCTGGTGATGAAGAGATGCTGAACCTGACAGGGCTGGAAATGGACACTTCCCAAGAAGGGCTCAAATTGAGAAAGCACTCTCCACCCGCTGGAGAATCAGACAAGGCCATACACTCAGCAGGCATGGAAACTTTGGGCGACTAATTATGATGTGGAGTCACCCCCGTGAGCCAATATAGGAAGCTCCCATCTTCTCGCATTTCCTCAACACCCATTTCAGACACAGTAATGATCAGGGGAGATGCAGCACTCGGAGGCTGGGCCACAGAAAATGCTGCCACAGAAGGCTGCCTCTTTCTCACGCCTGGCAGCGCTCATCTCTCTGCCTGCCAGCTCTGGAGGCAGAGGTTACACCAATACCTCAGTGTGCGGCTTGACAAAGAGAGGTCCTTCCATAAACGCAGGAAATAATGACATTGTCTGGATGTTGCCCTGTGAGACTGTCACCCTGGTGTAACTAGATATCCTGCTTTGACAGCCAGTTTGGCTTCATTTTCTGCCAGTAATCCCGTCACTGAGGGCTCACCTGAGGGGAAGTTAAGAGCATCTCTAACTGCATACTTTTTTCTTTGTCTCTTTCTTGGGGGCAGAAAACCAGAACAATTATGTCAGTTGCAGCTCTGAAACAGTGATGGCACAAAGCACCCTTAAAAGAGTACCTCGGTCAGGGGAGTCACCAGGGGCTGAGCTGGCACCATTGCCCCACAACCCAGCCATGACTACATCTGGCTGCTCAGGAGGGAGGGAGGTCCGTTCCCTCTTGAGGGACCCAGACAGCTCTGCCACTTCAAGGCTTCATGCACAGAAGGGCCCACTGGCGTGGGCTGCTGTACCTGCTGGCGGACGTCGATGAGGCCGATAATGGGTTGGTGAAAGTGATCACGCACTCCAGCACCTCTCCTGCCAGGAAGACAGGCCCACGGCCCAGCTTGGCCAAGACCTCAATCATGGCTTGGACAGCCCTGCTGCACACCTGCCAAGAAAAACCCAACAGTGGGCACGGAGAGAGGGCTGGGTGCTGTAACAGAGCAAGAATGGCGACAGCCAGGCCGGGCACAGGCATGTGGGGCAGTCAGGGAGGTCTAGACCCAGCCAAGGGTCTAGACACAGCACACGGGCGTGTAAATGGGTTACGGCCAGCCTGGCTCTGCACACACGAGGCACAGACACACAGTCCCACCCACACCCACCCACCCACCCAGGCGTGCAGGGGACACACGCACAGCCCCGGCCACACACAAACACCCCCCGCCCCCCCCAGCTCCACACAGACGTAAGGGGGGGTCAGCACATACTGCGGGGGGTGAAGGACAGCCCCACCAACACCTGCCCGGGGGCCTCAGGGTGGCCTCGACCGCAAACACACAAGCGCAAACGCCCACAGGACGGCCAGGGACACCGGGCAGCGCGCCCCGCACAGCCACCATCCCTGGCCGCCCCAGCCCCACTCACCGCTCCGCACTACTCGCCGCTCCCGGCCTGGCTTCCCCTCGGCCGCGCAGGGGCCCTCCCGACCTACTTCGGCAAAGCTCGGGCAGCGCTCGGGAGCGCTCGGGCAACGCTCGGCCAGCTCTCGGTAATGCTCGGGCAACACTCGGGCGGCGCTCGGGCATGCTCGGACAGTGCTCGGGAACGCTCGGGCGGCGCTCGGGAATTCTCGGGGATGCTCGGGCAGCGCTCGGCAACCCTCGTACGACGCTCGGGACCCACTCGGCAACGCTCTGTCGGGCGGCCAGGGGATCGCAGGTCGCGTCGGTGGCGGGGCGGGCCCGGGTGTTCGGACGCGCTCGGCGGCGCGCGTGGCGCCGAGCCCCGGGGGCGGGGCCGGGCGGGGCGGGACGGCGTGCACAGTGAAGAGGGCGCGCGCGGGGCGGGGGGTGGCGATGGCGGCGGCGGAGGCGGCGGGGCCGCTGATGCAGCGGTACGAGGGGGCGGCGCGGGGCCGCGGCGTGGCGGCGGCCGGCTGGCGCGTCTGCCTGGCGCACCGCTTCGAGGAGCCGCGGCAGCCCTACGGCGCCGCCGACGTGCCGCTCCGCGACGTCCTGCGGCACGTCGGCCTCGCCTTGCGGTACGCGGGGTGATGGGGGCGGGGGGGAACGGCGGCCGGGAGCATCCCGGGAGGGGGGAGACGCGGGGGTTGTCCTGGGCGCGGAGGCGGGGGAGCACCGCGCCGCACGCCAGGCCGTCGGCGCTGCAGGCGGCTGGGCGCGGGGGAGCACCGACGGTGTCCCCTCCCCGTGCGCGGAGGGCAGAGTACGGCGGGTCACGGAAGGCCGCGGGCCGTAGGGCGCCGCTGCCCGCTCCGAGCCGCCGGCTGCTGGCGGCCTGTCTGGCGCCAGCACTGGGAGCGCAGGTGCGGACTGGGCGAAACTGGCTTAGGGGTAGTACCCGCCGCTGGGGTTCCCCAAAGCTGAGCCGGAGCCGGGAGGGCTTGGGCCGCCGCTGCTGGGGGGAGCGGGGGACCCCCGCCCGCCCCCGAGGCTGGCTGCCGGTGCCCGGTGCCGCCGCATCCTCCCCGGCTGGCGCCGGGCGCTCGGGCCCCGCGTAAGGCGGCGTCGGCAGGCGCGGGTGAAACCGGGAGTTAACCGGGAGCATTTCGCAGTGCCACAGCGGGTTTGGGAATGGGGACTTCTGACTTTGCCTTGGGGTGAGCTGCAAGTAGCAGGAGAAACGCGTGTGGGAAGCAACGCTGTTATTTCAGCCTTCAACACTGTGCCCGGGTGGTGTTTGCGTACCCGTCAGGCTGAACGCTTGAACCAGTGGCAGTGTGATTTGGGTCCCTCTGCTTGCTTTGTATCTCCTGCCTCCATTTTCTGAGCTTTTTTCCTGCTCTGTGTGCTTGGAGGTTGCTGCTTGCAGGGCTGGTTCCGGCAAAGCCTGATGAAGAGGGTAGATAGCTGACAGCTTCGGGGTGTGCGGCATGCTGGTCTGACCTGAGACATCCCGGTGTGAGCCTGGGCATCAGGGAGGGGAGCGTGTGGGTTCTGCACGCCCCAGATAAAAGCTGCTGGAAAAGCTGCCGTAGCAGGTTGGGGATAAGCTGAGTGTGTGGGAAAGGGTGAAATTCTGGTGGGGTGAGTGGGGAGGAGAGGTGATGGCCTCTGTGCCAGCCTGGGGAGTCTGGGGTCTCAAAATGGAAGTGGTTTGTGTCAGCCATAGAAAAAGGTTTTAAGGTTAAAATGCAGGTAGCTAAAAGCCAAACCACTGCCTCTTCCCCTGTACAAATTTAGGAGGTAATTTAGCTGTCATCTCAAAATACTCGTGCAGGGCAAAGCTTTCTTGCAGGAAGACTCCAGCCTAGAAAGCTGAGTGGAGTAAGTGCCAGGATGGTGAGAAGTACCTGCATGAGTCTGAATTAAAACCTGAGGGCAGTGGTGTTGGCTGATGAAGTGCAGCTAATGCAGGGATGTGAGGATGTGTGAAGGCTGTATGCTCCTGGCATTGGTGGGCACCCATACGTCTGCCCGGCAGAGGCAGCTAGCTGATGGAAATCTGGGTGCTGGTGCTGCAAGAGGAGCCTGTGGGCTCAGTCCTGCAGCATGGCATGTGGATCTGAACCTCTGCAGCTCTGTAGGTTGCCATGCCCTCTCCCAAGTGACCCATGATGAGCAGCACCCCACTCTTGGGAGCACCCATGCCAGGGATGCTCTCAGAACTAGGTATGGCTTAGTGCATCAAGAGCAAGTCACCTGCAGGTGCTTGTACCTCCTGAGGTGGCTGGGAGGACCTTGGGATTGCTGTATGTCCTCAGCTGAGGAAGCTTAGGACCTGCAGAGAGGAGCCACCATGTCCTGTGTTGACATGGTGGTGTGTTGAGTTAAACCTCTGGCGGATTGGTGTCCTCTCCTGCAGCCCTGCTGCAAGTGGTGTGGCTGGGCATTTTAATAGCCCTGGGGTTGGATTTCTGTTAATTGGGGCTCTTTGGGTAACTCCTTCATGGCAACACCCACAGCTGCACATCTGGAAAGAAAAGGTCATCCAGATGTTTGGGCTGCAGCAGATGCTGGGGCAGGAGGAGGTGCAGGCAGGTTTCCGCAGAGGTGGCTTGTGTGCCCTGGGAGAGGGTCATGGCATGGATCTGAATAGCAGGGTAATGTCTGGACAGGTTTTAATCCTACTGCCAGTTTGAAGGGAAAAATACGCCCTCAGGGCCTGGCAGGGCTTTTGGTGCTGCAGAATATGAAGACTTTCTCCTGATTTTTCTGCAGCCCTGGCAGAGCTGTTAGTAGCCAGCAATTAGGCATCGACGACCTTCTCTTGGCTTGAGTGATTTTTGGGAGAAGCTGGCAGGGGAGGGGTTTGCTCTTGAGATGGCAGAACAGCTCAGGCAGTGGCTGGCTGTAAATCCCAAACCTTTCCTGCTGTGTGCTCCTGGAAAAACTGCTTTTTGAAATCCCTCCATTACCTCCTTTCCAAGGAGCTGGGATGCCCCGCTGTGCTGTGCTGTGGCTGCTCCACCTGGGCACCTTATTTCCCATCAGCAGAAACCTGCTGGGGAAGCAGCTGGGTTGGTTCCCTGATGCTGGGTTAAAATAAAATAATTTCCTTGAGAGTGTGCACACTGCCAAAACCTCACCTCAGCAGCATAAAGCCAGGGCTGTCTCAGCTGGGAGAAGAGCAGTTGCAGCAGATGTAGCTCAGAGATAACACAGCAAGCTGTGATTTGGGAATTCAGGGTAGTTGTGCAGGACAGGCTGGTTCTTGTGGTGCCCCGGACGTCTGCAGGCAAAATGTCATTAAACAGTCAGATGTCAAGGTGCGTATGTAGGAGTGGAGAGTGAGCTGCTTTCAGGTCCTGTGAGACTGCAACCCAGAAAATATCGCCCTGAGAGGGATTTGAGAACCTTAGATGTTGGTGAATAAAAATGAATGTCCATTGACCATGCAGCCAAAAAGGCAAGTGTGCATTGTCCTTGTTGGGAAGGAGTGTGTAGGAGCAGGGGGTGTTGTGGAAGAGCCTCTCCCTCTTGCTTCTGGGCGTACATGTCCCAGGGGGTTCGTGTTTACCTGTGGTGGCCCATCTCCTGGACTCTCCATCCTCTGAGCCATTGGAGTGGGACAGGCTGTGTGCTCCCAGCAGGGTGGCTTTCTCCTCTTGGCAGTATGGCATTGGTGGCTGCAGGTGGCTGAGGGACATTGCACACCATGGGGGCTCCAGTGCCCCTGTCACCCACCTGGCACCTGGGGCTGTGGAGCCACCGTTTGGGTCTTGCCTGTTTGTTCGCTGGGGGAAGTTCAGCAGCTTCTTCTGGTTTGGTGACTGGTTTCCATAAGCTAATTGTCTCTGTATGGAAAATTTAACTTGGGGCTGTTCATTAGCAAAAACCAGTCCTTTACAAGCGCTGACTCTGAGCCCAGCCCTGCACCTCTTGCCTGGAGTGGTGCTGGCACACCCGGCTGCAGGTGTGCCCCTGTTTGGGCGTCTCTATTACTGGGCCTTTGGGTGAGAAATTATCTGATAGGCACTGCCTGGCTGTGCAGCTGGTGTGCAAAGGTGAGTCCTCAGGATCCTGCCAGCTGCAGACAGCAGGTGTCACCTCCTCCTCCAGGGCAAGGCTGCCCTGTGCCATCTGCCCCTGGGGATGTGGCACTGGGATGTAGCAAGCTTGTGTGTGCAAGTGGTGACACGGGGGTGGAAGAGCAAGGCTCGTGTCCCTGGAGCAGCATATGGCTTCTCTGGGCTTGTGCCTCCCCTCTGAGACCTTCCTTAGCAGGTCATGCCCTACCAGGCATGGAGGTAGTGGTGGCAGCGATGGTCCCTGTGTGCATTCCCACTTCACGGGTGACTGGGAAAGCCTCCTGCTCCTACATGAGCTGGGAGCCCTGCTCTCAGGCATCGGAGCACTGTGTTTTCACGCTGTACCCTTGCAGGCAGCCCTGAGCAGCCTGAGTTCTGCCTGCTTGTGTCCCCTGGCTGAGACGTGCTGCAGATAGATGGCAGGGGCTGCCACCCCACGCGCCCTGGGGCACAGGTTGCCATAGTACATCTCTACAAGAGGGGCAGCTGCAACGGGTGGTGGTTACGTCCTGCCCAGTGACAGTGACGCCTGCTCCTGTCTTTCATACCTCTCTTTCCTTTGCAGATACTTCAGGTGGTGGTACAAGAAGACACGCATAGAGAAGAAATCTGCCTTTATTGACCTCTTGTGTGCTGTTCCTCTGCAGCAGATCTATGGTCAGCCTCCAGTTTGGGCACTGGGGTGGTGCAATGCCCAGTGTGCTGTGTGGGTGGGGATTCACGTGGGGCCATCATGATGCTGGGGGGTGGCTAGGTCAAGGAGCTTCTGCTGTGCGGGCAGTGCAGAGGGGCCCCTGGAGCTGTGTGGAGGGTCACTGAGCCAGATCCTATGATGTGGGGGAACAGGGGTGCTAATTTCTGGTGTCTTTGCCAGGGTGCCCGCTGGGCGGGATCGGGGGAGGCACCATCACCCGTGGCTGGCGGGGCGACTTCTGCCGCTGGCAGCTGAACCCTGGCATTTATCACTATGAAACGGTCATCGCCAACCAGGTAAGTGCCATAGGGTCTGCAAGGGGTGCGAGCAGCCTGGGTGGTTGAGTCATCTGCTCTTGGGCTTATCTCATCCCCTCCATGTGCTTCTCTCTTACCTAGTTCACGGTGTGCTTGCGTTGCAAAGGGCAGACGGTTTACCAGCAGGTCTTGTCTGTGGAGAGACCCAGCACCCTGCAGGGCTGGAACTGGGGCTACTGTGGCCGCTATGCCTTCTACCATGCCCTCTACCCCCGTGCGTGGATGGTCTATGAGCTTCCGGGGCAGAATGTGGTGCTTACTTGCCGCCAGGTCTCTCCTGTCATCCCCCACGACTATAAGGTGAGAAGGTGATGGCTCCATGCTGGTTGCAGCCTGTCCCATGGGAGCACCGGGCTGTACTGTGCTCTGCCAGCACAGCTGACGTGGAGCAGGTTGGCAGGGATATGGCAGAGCTGCCTGCATGGGAAGGGGGGAAGGATTGGCACAGCAGAGACCGGAATGTACTGTGTGATGCTTGGTGTGCCCTGTTCTGGCAGCAGAGGCTTGGAGCTGGTGAGTTTTTGATCCCTGAGCATTTCCTGTGGCATCCAGGGAGGCTGCAGTAGAGGAGTTCCTTGTCCCTCTTGTCAGCATTGCCTGAAGACAACCAGGCTTGCCACCTTGTTCTTTTCCCAGCTTGGTCTCTTGTTGTAAGACCCTGTCCCTAGTGCCAGCTGCCAGGTGTGGAGCAGCAGGACCCTGGAAGGCTTTGCCCCTCCTGCAGCAGTTGGTGCTGGAAGGATTATCTCTTTGG
The DNA here is from genome assembly GCF_015220075.1 of Falco rusticolus. Classification (NCBI taxonomy): domain Eukaryota; kingdom Metazoa; phylum Chordata; class Aves; order Falconiformes; family Falconidae; genus Falco; species Falco rusticolus. The sequence continues at coordinate 73,212,642 of NC_051210.1, read as the reverse complement.
TGGGTTATTTTGTGGGTGGTTTTTTTTTCCTTCTTGTGCTTCTCTCTGGCAGCTGCTCTTTTCCCCTCTGACCTTTGCTTTGACTCTTTGTACTGGTTGTTCCCTGCCTTTGGTTTTGTCCCATGGCCACCTGAGCTCCTGTCCACCCGGAACAGCAGGTCCAGAGCTGTCGCCTTGCTGCCCAGAGGATCCAGTGGTAGCATTTTGGGAAACGCTCAGCCTGTACTTGTGGGTTGGTTTGTCAGCTGGGTGTTCCTGAGAGCGTTTTAGCTGGCTTTTGCCTGCCATCTCCAAAGGAAGAGCTGCTTACTAGCTGGGCTTTCCCAGCATTTCCCCCTGTCTCTGCTTAGTGATGCTCCCAGGCAAGAGGAACCTCCACAGCAATGCGGAAACTCGCAGCAGGGGATGCCTCACTGCTCCCACATGCTGCCTCTGCTCACTCCCAGCCCTGGGCAAGGGCGGCAGGCTGTGCTGCTGACATGCCTGACCTTCTGCTTACCCCAGTGAAGCATGTGAGCCTGTATCAGCCTGTTGAGTAGAGGGTGGTGAGACACCCGTCTGAGCCTTAAATGCTGCTTTTCCATCTGTGTCTTGTCCAGTGGGGGGTTTGCTAGCCCAGGGCTTGTGATCTAATTTTGTATTCCCTGCCCCCAAAATTCCTCTGCTCCCACTGCTACTCCCCAGCTTGGCAACGGGCTCTTAGATCAAGTTATTAGTGCACTTACTCCGTTGCATCCTGCCCAGTTGGTCCGCCAGTGGGAGCGGTGATGCTCCAATGGCTAACTGTGGAGCACCAGCCCTATATGCAGTGTTGTCTGTCTCTACCAGGACTCCAGCCTGCCGGTGGGAGTGTTCATCTGGGAGGTGGAGAATGGGAGGAATGAGGATGTGGAAGTCTCCATCATGTTCAGCCTGCAGAATGGCACGGGAACAAAGGAGGACAGGAGCGGAGGGCACTGGAACGAGCCTTTTGCCTTCGAGAAGGAGGGCGAGCGGGTTGCAGGAGTCCTGCTGCACCATTGCACACATGTGAACCCCTTCACCCTCGCCATTTCTGCCAGGGAGAAGGTAAAGGGCTGGCACTGGTGTGGCTCCAGCTGGGGGTGTTGTACAGCCCTGCTGAATGTAGAGGGGCTGCTTCCAGGCAGCTAGTAAAGGATGGGTGTGCAGTGGGTCGGGGTTGACACTGGTCCTCAGCACTTGTCTGACCGCTGGAGCAGGAGCGGTGACATGACTTTTCTGAGGACACCCTCTTTGGGGGTGTTTGTCAGGAGAGAAGTTGTGGGTGAAGCTTGCAGGACAGCAGTAAGTAGGTTTGGAGTTAGCATTGCTGGACAGCATGCAGGGAGTGAGTGTGGGGTCCCAGAGTTGTTGGGAGTGGGGGGAGCAGCTGCATCTGCCCCTCAAAAGTACCAGCCCCTGATGATGCTCTTCCCTTCCTTAGGCTGACACGGGAGTCACCCACCTCACAGCATTTAATCCTGTGGCATCGGGTAGAGAGGTGTGGCAGGACCTCCTGCAGGATGGCAGGCTGGATTCACCTGCCGGTGAGTCGCTCCATCCTCCATGGGATGGGTGGAGGGGGAGCAGGGGGAATGGGTGGCCACACTGATTGTGGAGCACCAGGCATGCCAGCAAGGATGGATTTCCTTTCTTCTGGCCACGTTGGTGCCATTGCAAAAAAACTACCAGTGATGCTGTGGCTTGTTCCCAGCTTTGGGCTGTATCCAGATTTCCTATTGCTTGTCACGCTGTCCTTGTTGTGGTTTTCCAAAAGCTGCTTGCACCACTTTGGGGCTGTTCTTGGCTATGTTAATGGTACATGCCAGTATCTTGTTAGTCTGTGTAGGGCTGCACTCTGAGTTTGAGATTTTTCCTGAGTAGCTAGGGTGATGCCCAGCCATCTTCCCTGAGTTCCCATTGCCAGATCTGCAAGCTGGGACCCATCATGTTTGTTCTAGTGGGCATTTAGCAGTCTTTGGAGTTTGGTGCTGCCATCACTTGCTGTCCTTTATTAATATGTCAGTTCCCTGAAAGTCTGTGGTAATACCTTAGCGCTTCTGCATCATCCTCAGTTGTCTGCTCACTCCCTTGGTAGAAGCCTCGTAGCAGTGTGGCCTCCCAGCCCTTGCTGCTGACCTGTTACTGCAATAAAAGGTGACATCTCTGCCAACTTTTGAACAAGAATGATGCTGACAAACTAGCGGTACTGGCACTGAGTCTTCAAGAATTCACAGCAAGGTCAGGGTTGGAGGGCACCTCTGGAGTTCATCCAGACCAACCCCCTGCTGAAATAGAGCAGACTGCTGAGTTGCATCCAGGCAGGTTTTGATTGTCTCCAGAGCAGGAGATGCCACAACCTCTCTGGGCAGCCTGTTCCAGGGCTCTGTCACCCTCAAGGTGAAGAAGTTCTTCCCCAGATTCAGATGGAGCTTCCTGTGCTGCAGTTTGTGCCCAGTGCCCCTTGTCCTGTCGCTGGGCACCACTGAGAAGAGCCTGGCCCCGTCCTCTGGACATTCACCCTTAAGATACTTGTAGACATTGGTAAGATCCCCTCTCAGCCTTCCCAGGCTAAAGAGGCCCAGCTCCCTCAGCCTTTCCTCACCAGGCAGATGCTCCAGTCCCCTAATGGTCTTTGCAGCCCCCACCGGACCCTCCCCAGCAGTTCCCAGTCCCCCCTGAACTGGGGAGCCCAGCACTGGGCACAGCACTGCAGGTGGGACCTCACCAGGGCAGAGCAGAGGGGGAGGATCCCCCCTCGACCTGCTGGCCCTGCTCCTCCTCATGCCCCCCAGGGTCCCACTGGCCTGCTTGGCCACCGGGGCACACAGCTGGCCCACGGGCAACTGGCTGCCCACCGGGGCACACAGCTGGCCCATGGGCAACTGGCTGCCCAGCAGCACTCCCAGGTCCTTCTCCGCAGAGCTGCCCCCCAGCAGGTCACCCCAGCCTGTGCTGGTGCCTGGGGCTGTCCCTCCCCAGGGGCAGGACCCTACACGTGCCCCTGTTGAACTTCATGAGGTTCCTCTGCCTGACTCTCCAGCCTGTCCAGGTCTTGCTGAATGGCAGTGCAGCCTCCTGGTGTGTCAGCGACATTTCTTGAAGCTTAAATTATGCAAAGTGTTTACAGAAATATTTCCGGAAAACTGAGTTTCCTGCCTAGATGTGCTCAGCTCTCCAGGCTATTGGGATGTGGTTTTCCTTCATACATGCAAGGCATTATCATAGTCAGGATCTGTACTTCTGTTGAAGTTGTTGCTTTAATGAGTTTACCTGATGCACATGTCAGAACCAGCATATAATTATCCAGCTGCCTCAGGGCTTTTCTTAAATCCGGGCACAGTTCAAGCACCCTGCAGAAAGCTGGAAACGATGACTGTCACTAGAAAGTCACAGTGTCTCTGCGTACATTGCAGATACAAAGTCATGGGATGTTCTGTCCCTCCCACACATGCCTCGTGGCTTTTCCTGCCAGATTTGTTCCTCTGCTTTGATGGCTTGCTTTTTTAACCCCTCCGCCCATTACAGGTATTTTTTCCTGCTTGCAAAAAGCGGTTAACTCACGTGTGGTAATGTCTTCCCTTCAAACCCTGGGGCTGTGCCCTCCAGGTTGCAAAGGGGCTGGTGCATGCCTTGTCTCACCCCCCTCAGGGTGTGTGAGAGCATCAGTTACCCTCCCACAGGGCTTCCTTGGTCACTTGTGATTTTTATTTCTTTTTTTTTTTCCCTCCTGGCAGGTAAAAGTAGCGTGACAGAGAAGGGGGAGGTGACAGCAGCAGCAGTGTGTGCCAGCTGCAGGGTGCCTGCCCAGGGGCACAGGACTCTGGAGCTGGCCCTGGCTTGGGACATGCCCTGTGTTCACTTTGGCTCCAGGGAGAAGCTGCATCTCAGGTGGGTGGGTTGTCTCCAGTGGGGCTTGGCTCGTGCCCAAAGCCCCCTTCTCCCTGCATCCAGGCTTGAGTACTGTCTGGGGAGCCTTGTGCCACCTGCTCCCTGCAGCCATAGCCCTGCTAGCTCAGAGGGGACCCTCTCCCCAGTGCCTGCTCCTCAGTGCCCCTCTACTAGCAGTCGTATTACTCCGGTGTTCAGTATAGTCCAGCCCCTCTCCCAAGACTGGGTGGGCTTCCCAGCCTGGGCTCACAGCATACTCACCAAACCCCCGCTTGGCAGGCGGTACACCCGTTTCTTTGGCAGCAGAGGTGATGCTGCTCCTGCCCTGTCGCATCATGCCCTGACACACTATGAGGAGTGGGAGAGGAAGATCGAGGCATGGCAGAAGCCCATCCTGGAGAACAGGTAGGGTAGATGAGAGCACCTTCCTGATGGCCTCGTTGGGCTGACCAGAGCAGGAGCATTACTGCCTCAGCCACTGTGGTTGAGTTTCCCTCTTGCCCACAGCCAGCTGCCTTCCTGGTACAAGTCAGCACTCTTCAATGAGCTGTACTTCATGACGGACGGGGGGACCATCTGGGTGGAGCTGCCCCCAGACTGCTGTGCCAAGGACCTGCAGGGGCCGGCGGGGGCTGGCCTCTCCCACCTGCTCCCTGTCCTGCGGGAGTATGGAAGGTTTGCTTATTTGGAAGGTAACTTGCAGGGACGTGATGGATGGTCCCAACTCACCCCCTCCCTGTTGTTGTCATGAGGTGTTTCTATCCTGCCTTTGGGGTGCTTTTCACACCCTGAGTAGGGAGCAGCACTGTTCCCAGCAAAACCCCTTGCAGGACCAAGCCCTGTAGGACATGGCATGAGGTCTTCTCCAGACCCCTGGGTGCTATATGTAGGGAGTAAAACCCGCTTTTAACGGGAGCCCCTGCCTGTGCTGTGAAAGAGCCCACCCTCCTGGGCCATGTGGGAGAGAGGACCTGCCCCTCCTTTCCCTTCCCTTTAGCAGGTCTCCCATCCCTCACTGTCTCCCTGGTCCTTCCAGGCCAGGAGTACCGGATGTACAACACCTATGATGTCCACTTCTACGCCTCCTTTGCTCTTGTCATGCTGTGGCCCAAGCTGCAGATCAGCCTGCAGTATGACATTGGTGAGTGACCCACGAGATTCTGCCTTGATGCCTGCTGATGTCTTCAGCTAGGAAAGAGACGGGATTTGGGAACAGCGTCTGCCACAGAAATCTGTGCTGTAGAGCCAGCATCCCCCTCTAGCCCCTCTGCTGGGCCCAGGATTTCCAAATGCCCAATCTTGCTGCCAGTCACCATCTCTCTACCCAGTACTGGGGTGCCTTCTTGCCACACTGGGGGTGCTGGCTCTGCCTGCCTTGAGCAAGTCCCTGGTCTTACCAGTTCTCTCTGCCCCTTGCACAGGAGAAGCATGGAGCTGTTTGCAGACCCTAATGCTTTGGGGTGGGCTTGGAGGCTCCTCGGTGGTGGCCCTTTGCTGGGCTGCTGGAGGGCTAAGCCCACGAGGGTTCCAGCCTGGCCCTGGGTGTTGCCACTACCTTGAACAAGGGGGTGGTGACAGCTGCGTGTCCCCTGCTGAGGGGAGGCTGGGAGCAGCCTCCTGTCCTCTCAGCCCTTTGCAGAGGACTATGGTCTTGCAGCCAGAGTCCCGAAGGGCAGCCAGGTGTGCTGGTGCTGGTGGCCCTGCCTGTGGTTGTTCTTGGAGCTTGCTACTGCAGTGCCTGCGGCCTTTCTAATGTCTCTTGCTCTGTGTTCTCTCCAGCTGTCACAGTGGTGAATGAGGACATCCAGCCCCGGCAGTACTTGATGTGTGGTCAGACAGCCCAGGTGAAGCTGAAAAATGTGGTGCCGCATGACATTGGGGACCCAGGTGAGGGGTCTGGCTGGGTCTTCTCAGGGGCAGAGGAGGTGCAGGGCTGCTCATGCAACTTTCTGAGGGTAGTTACTTCCCAGGCTGTGGGAAAGAGGTATGGAGCATGGAATGCACTGTTTTCTTAGCTGGGAATAGCAGTCTTCGATGGTTTGGGGTGGTAATGAAGACCATGCTGCATGGAAGCTGTACAGTGGAGATGGAGGGAAGCTCAGCAGTGCTGGGAAGGCTGCTCTGGATAGACGTGGCACAGGGTGCAATGTATTACTTTAGTGCTGTTTTGATCACAGCACCCTTGGGACCTTGCTTCTGGGTAGGAGAGGGGACATTTTTTGCTTGCTGCCCTGCTGTATCCATGCTGTTCTTGCTTAGGTGATGAGCCGTGGCAGCGTGTCAATGCCTATCTGATGCATGACACTGCCAACTGGAAGGACCTCAACCTGAAGTTTGTGCTGCAGGTGTACCGTGACTACTACCTGACACATGACTCCTTGTACTTGCAGGACATGTGGCCAGTCTGCCAGGTAGGTACTAGGAGGGGATCAGACCATGGGGCATCCCTCTTCCCCACTTCCTTTGAGAGCTGTGCAACATCCCAAGAGGATGGATGCTCCTGAGCAGTGTGAGGGACTGCCAGGATGCAGGGGCTGTGTGACCATGTCCTGCCTCTCCAGGCTGTGATGGAGTCAGAGCTGAAGTTTGACACAGATAATGATGGGCTCATCGAAAACGGTGGCTTTGCTGACCAGACATATGACGCTTGGGTGGTAAATGGAGCCAGGTGAGCAAGGGAGGCAGGTGGGGGTTGAAGATGGGGGACATGGGGTGGGGAGGAGGCTCAGAGCTGGAACTCTGATCCCTGTCTGTTGTGGGAGCTCTGTGCAACCTGTGAGGTGTCCTGCATTGCTGATGCTTCTCTCCTTTGGTTCCTGCAGCGCCTACTGCGGTGGGCTGTGGCTGGCAGCTGTCTGCATGATGTGCAAGATGGCAAAGGTGCTTGGGGATGCTGAGATCCAGCAGAAATACACAGACATCCTGTCCAAGGGCAAGGAAGCATTTGAGAGGATGCTCTGGAATGGTGAGTGCTCCCTAGTGGGGAACCACACTCAGCTAGCTGTGTGTCCCTTGGGAAGGGGATGGCTCCTCCTAGGGCCACCCAAGCTTTGTAGGAGATGGGGGAAGGAGGGGAGATGCTATAACTGCAAGTGGAGGGGAAAGAGCAGGTACCAGGGAGGGAACAGAAAGGGTGTAATGATCTGGGAAAGGAAGGAGAATGAAGTCTTCTGAAAAGAGCTGATGTGCCTCTGCCTCGTGGGAAGGACTGTAGGAACAGCACACATGAGCCAGGGTCCTAAACTATCAATTTTAAACTTGTTTCCTGCCTTTTGCAGGGAAATACTACAACTATGACAGCAGTGGGAGTGACACTTCCAGCAGCATCATGTCAGACCAGTGTGCTGGGCAGTGGTTTCTTGGTGCTTGTGGCCTGGACCAAGGGGAGTTTGAGGTAAGAGAAGGGGTATCCTGATGCGGGTGGGGGTGAGACAGGACCTGCAGCAGGAGGACAGCAGAAGCAGGGCTGGTACATGGTGTAGGTTATACACTGGGGGCTGGTGTGGGGAGCTCCAGCCTGCTCCCCCACAGTGGTGCATGCTTGGATGGAGGCTGTTTGGCTGCATATCAGTGCAACCTGCCTTAAACCAAAATTTCATGGAGAAGCCATGCAGCAGGGGTGTGTAATTGCAGTCAACTCTGGCACGCTTGGAGGAAGATCCCACTGGAAACAAACTGGGGTTTGTTCTCTGCAAGATGCTACTTGTTTAAAAATGGGAGAAGAAGGTGTATAAAACTTTCCACGTGTTATTTGCTGCCCAGTTTAAAGTCCTAAATGAATACCTGAAGGAACTGAGGCTCATTTGGGGCCCTAAAGTCTCTTGCTCCTCATATGCAAGAGAAGAATTGGCTGAAGACTCCTCTTGTCTGATGGGATGTTAGGAGCAGCTGCTGGTGGTGCAATACCTGGAACAGGGCTGGGAAGCAAAGAGCCGTGTGGACAGTTGTGAGACCAAAGATCTCTGTGATGGTGATGAACAGGCAAACGCTTTGGCTGACTGAAGGAAGGAATGAATTTTGTCTGTGTGAGGGTGATGGACCATTTTACTGTCTGTTGGTATCAGAGGGGAGTTTCAAGTGACCTGAAGGGAGCAGTTTGTGCTGTATGCTGTGGGATTTAATGAGAAACGGGTGCCCGGTCATGCCCTCCTGTATTTATCCCAGTGTGGGTTGCTAGAGCTTGGGGTTTGGGGCTCAGGGACCGGGACTTGGGCAGGATCTGGCCCAGACCTCATGCTGTAACACCCTGATATCCCTTCTGGCGGAGGGGGGGGAAACGGTCTGGTGAGCTTTGAGCTCCCCCTGAAAGTGGGACTGGTGAACTTCTTTCTTCTGTTACTATGACCATCAAGGTTTTTTTGGTGGTGTGTGTCCATACCCGCTGCCCCTATGCCCCCCACCCCCGTGTATTTTGGTCCCTTGCCTGGCTGGCAGCCCTCCTGTTTGTAACCTCATTAATGCACTCTTGCTGCATGCACAGGTCAGTAATGAAATACAAAGTAGGAGAAGCCTGTGACTCCAGTCCTGAAGAAACTGCCCTGAAACCTGCCAGAGATGACTGCTTCACACTACCCCTCTGCTGACTCCTGCTTCCTAACAGCCCGTGGGCTTATCTCCAGAGCCACACCAGGAAACATGAGTGTGTCAGATGCTTGGCTTCAGTGTAGATTAAAGGAATCTGCCTTTCCTTTGAGTCTGTCGGAGCTGTCTGGTTGGACTGCCCAGGTTCCCTTGACAAGCTCCTGCCTGGTGTCATCACACCTTCTGCTTCCCCTGGCTCTGATGGCACCAGACTGGCAAGAAAGGTCTGGCGTGTCCCTGGTCTGTGCTGATGAGCTGGGAGCCATCTGGCTCTTCTCTTTCTTGCAAGTAGGTGTCGTCGTTGCTCCATGGCATTGCTCCTGATCGTGGTCACTCTGCAAAGTTCTTGTTATGACTTACTTGCTGTTAGGTGGTGGGCTGGAGAGGAGCCAGCCCTCCACTTGCAACATCACTGAGTCCTGAGCTTTGCTTTTCTTTCCAAGGCAGTAACTTCTGCTGCACTGACACTTCCTAGTTCTATTGCCAATAATGAAAGTGACACAAAAGCTTTATTTACTTTCACCTGTGCCCAGAGGCTTTTCATCTTAATGCAGTCCTCACTGCATTGCTGCTCCACTGCTTTTTGTTTGGCTGGCAGGTGTTTTCGTGCTCAGGTGGGGTTGGTTCATTTTGGTTATGTTTTGTTTGTGAGTTTTGGGTGGGTTTTTTTTTCTTTTTCAGCAAGAGCTTATTCAGCATGATACTTCAGTCTGTTCTTGTAACTGTTTTGAGTTCTTTGTCTTGAGTTTGTTTTGGTCTTACGCTCTTGTTTTTGAGCTCTTAGCTGTGGTTTGTTGAACAATCTCTTCCCTTATTGGAAGGGGAAGGTGTCTAATTCCTCCCTGTAATCTCCTGAAATGTTTATGCATTGGGCACTATTGGTTTTGCGTAAGTTTTTAGCTTTCATTTGGGGTAAAAGTTTCAAATCTCGCCTACCAGACACAGATAACCATCAAGCACCCTGCACACATCTCAGTTTGACCTCTTCATCCCTGCGCTGCCCCTTGTCTCACCTCAAGCTCCCCTTGGTCCGGCCACAAACTCTTGGATTACTGCCAGATTACAAAATTGGAAGGATTAAAGTCCTTTTGAAATCACTTAAAACTAAGCCCTGTTTCTGTTTTTCCCCTGAGCTGAATTCCCCACCTCCCTGCCCCCTACCAAGATTCCCAGAAGCTACCCAAACAAACCAACCAGTATCCACAACATTCATTTTGCAACTGCAATATGCATTCTGATGTCATCAGACTGGCTTTGCCATAATCTTTCCCTTTGGCAGGAAGATACCTCCAGTGTCACTGATCCCAGAGCATCTTTTGGCCATCTCTGGCCAGTGTCCCATCTCTTGAAGGCATTGCAGTGCCCCTTGTAGCTGGTGCAGATGGGCTGAGGGAAAAGTATAGTGGTCTTGGCATGAGAAAGTCTGGGCCTCAAAACGAGCTATTGGCCTCGCCAGGAGGAAGGTGAAATGCAGTTCATCATGTCTTCTGTTGAGCAACTGCCTTTTTTTTTTTTTTTTTTTTTTTTTTTCTTCAGTCTTTGTGGGAAAGAAGTGCTTTTACTTCCTCCTGTTTTTTTCCAAGGTGGCTATTTACCCATCAAGCAGCATTGACCTCTTTCTCATGGAAAGCTTAACTCTGCTTGCTGGGCACCCAGCCTGAGGGGTCTGCATGAGCACTGAGCCCAAAACCTCCTTCCTCTTACTCTCTCCATGCAGGTCTTCCCCAGGAGTCATGTCATCAGTGCACTGAAGACCATCTTTGAGAAGAATGTCATGAGCTTTGCTGGTGGCACCATGGGAGCAGTGAATGGCATGAGACCTGACGGGGTGCCTGACACCTCTAGCGTGCAGTCTGACGAGGTGTGGATTGGTGTGGTCTACGCCTTGGCTGCCACCATGATCCAGGAGGTGAGTGGTGATGCTATGCCCCTTGGCACATGCCATCTCCTTGTGCTCCGTGGACATGTTGAAGGTCATCTTCCATCTGCTGCAGGGGCTGGTGGAGGAAGGCTTTCGTACAGCAGAGGGCTGTTACCGGACAGTTTGGGAGCGGCTGGGGATGGCTTTCCAGACACCAGAGGCCTATCGGGAGAAGAAAGTCTACCGCTCGCTGGCTTACATGCGACCGCTTAGCATCTGGAGCATGCAGCTGGCCCTGGAGCGCAGAGCTGGCTGGGCACCAGCACCTGTGCAGCGCCCCCAGGTCCCCATCCACCCTTGAGCCTGGTGCCACTGAGCAGGGCAGCAGGTGCACTGGGGGGCTGGGGGGGCCTCAGCTTCTGGACAGGAACACCTCTCTCCCCCTCTTTGATAATACTCGCATTGCTGTTTTCCTTCCCTACCTCCACTACATGCCCTTCACCTCAGGGGGCTTCCAGCCACTGATACTGAGCACGAGGCAGGACCAGTGGTGCAGGTGATGTCTCCTCGGAGAGGAGAGGGGTGGGATAAGGAGGTGCTGCTGGAGCCTGTGCCTCCCCCTCCCCATTGCTCAGGACTCCAACCACCTGCAGGCCCCCCAGCCATCCTCAACCAGAGCTGGTCCCTTACCCACAAGCACAGGAGACCTCTCCTGCAGTCAGTGGGCTGGATAAAGTGGGAGCTGGCCTGTAGGGCAAAAAAACGTGTGGATGTATGTGTGTTTGAGGATACTGGACTGGTGCACGCAGGCACGTGGATGCTGTAGTAGTCCCTCCATTTTTGCAACACTGCAAATACAGACTGGCTCTGCCCCAAGGCAGCAGCCCCAGCAGAGCCTGTGGCAGATACAATCGTCCAGGGAGCCCTGGCTCCCCAGCCAGTGACAATCGGAGCGCAAGCAGCAGGTCCTGGTCTGGTACCGTGGCACCCCTCCCTGCTGGTGCCAGGGGTGGGCAGTGGAGTGTGTTTCAGAAGACAAATCATTTGAAGTTCTAAATAAATTTGTGCAGCTGTCTGTCCTTCTTGTGTGTTTTCTCCGCCATGGGGACAAGCTGGAGCAGGGAGCCCTTGTTACTTCCCATATTCCTCCTGAGCTGGGCATGCAGGGAAGGTTAAGCCCTAATTACAGGCTTGTTCTCATGGGGGTCTTGCTAACTGGAGCAAGATGTTGCTTCACCTACCCTAGATATGATGGCAGATGAGACATAGCCCTTGCTGTCCCCTGCTGCCAGTGAGGCAGGGGAAGGCAAGGAGCCTAGCATTCCTCCTGAAAGGGCCTCTGTGGCTGGCTCTCGGCCAGATAGTGTCCCCGACTGCCTGGGGCTGCATGCCTCGCTTCCTTTTCCACCTTTCTCTGCCAGCACAGCAGTCAAAGGCTGCACCTGCCTAGTTTGAGGGTGGGAGCGGGCCATGCCCCCAGAATTGTCTCTACCTGATTTAGAGCTTTTTGCTCTAAAACCCTACCCTAATCCCGAAGTGCTGTCAGGGCTGGGTGGGAAGTAGCCTGTTTTCCCTGCTGTGACCATGTTCCACTCCCCCTGCCCTAGCCCTTGGCTGTCGTGGGAGCTGGCAAAGGCAGGGCATGGCTGTGGTGGCCTGGTGCTGCCAGGAGTTGATTAATGGCCTTTTCTTTGCTCCCTGGGAGAGCATTCCTGCATCCGCCTGGCAGAAGAATCATGTTACCTGGGAAGGGCAGGTTGTCCCGGATGCAGCCCCCCTGGACCAGCCGGTGGTGTCCTCCCATGGCAGAGCCCACAGCCATGGAAGGGGGACCAAGATGCTCTCCCTTAAGATCACGGTGGGGAGGCTGGAGGGGGATGGGGCTGCCAGGGCACCAGTGCGGCTCACCTGGGCTGCCTGCCTCCATTTGTCTTGTGTTCTCAGCCACCAGGGATGGTGACTTCTGAATCCAGCTGGCAAGGGACAAAAGCAGGTGGTGAAGCCAGCACAGCTTCTGAACAGGATATAGGTTTTATTGCTGTGACTCCTCCGCATCACTTCTTAACCCCAGGCAACAGGCTGCCTGCAGACTTTCAAAGGTTGGGGTGCTCTGTCTGTATCAAGGGGATATTCCTGCTCTTTTCTTTTGACTGTATCACCTCACTAACTCCTGTATCTAATAGGCTCTGCTTTCAGAACTTCTGTGTGGGAGTATGGCTGCAGGCTGGGAAGACAGGCCATGGTTAGAGATATGCTTTTCTCTAACATTTGCCTGTACTACTGTTTTTCTAGGGCTGACTCAATCCCAGTGTAAGCAGCAAGTTTTATTATTCAGTAACCCTTTCTTCTTATTCATTAACAGACATACGTGAATTTCAACCGTAGCCCTGCTGACTTTGAACTTCTTCAGCACTTTCTGCTTTGGACTTCTTCCCTGCCTGCCCATTTGCCCTTGCCCACTCCCTGCTGCGCTAGGGCTCAAGAACAGCATTGCAAGATTTAGCCATGGTAATGATTGCCAGCCCTGAGCCACTTCACTCATTGCCCTTTGGAGGATGCAAACCCCACAGAGATACCTCAGCTCCAGACAGCACCAATATTTTTTTGTGATGCTAAAATAAGCCTATGGCTGTAAATATGTTGTGGGCTGCGATCAGCAGCAGTGCCAGCATGGAGACCTTGTGTTGCCCATCCCTATGGCCACGGAGTCCGTGCAGGAGCTCGGCAGACCAAGGGGATGGCAAGGGGATGGTGGCAAGGCAGTGATAGAAAAGGGGTGATGGACAGAGGGTGATGGCAAGGGGGGTGGTGGCTGCCCCTCCTGCCCCCTGCAACCTTCCCAGAAGAACTGTGCTCATTATCACAAACTTCAGCCATGCTCCAGGCAGCACCTGCTTGCTGAAAAAACAGCCAAAAAACCCAGCAGCTCTGTGGGACAACCTACCTTGTCATGCAGTTAATTTATAAAACAGAGGGAAGCAAATACTGGGGCAGAAATTTCCCACAGGCAGCCAGCTCTCTGGCCAGGGAGCTCATGTGGGCAGGGGCGCAAGAGGGCCGTGGGGCTCCTGCAGAGAGGGGAGGGTGGTGTTGAGATGCTGGCAGCAGAAACGCAATGCTCCCCAGCCTGGGTAGTGATGAATTTTACCATGGGAGAGAAAAAGGAGCTCAAATGTGAGATCAAAGGGAAAGCAAAATTTGGGAAGTATTTCTGAGGTGGTACAGAGAGTTGTCTCCTTTTCAAGAAAAGGCGCTTTTGTTGGTGAATAGGCCTCCATCAGCTCTTGCTGTCGTGACTGGGGGAATTAAGACGCACATATTTTAGGTAACTGCCTTGAAAATCATTGAGGAATGGGTGAGAAAGTCCAGTGTGAAATGAGCCACTTCAGCTTCCCCAGCCAGCAACTATAACGTAAGGAGAATTATATAAATATGTACTTAAGAGTTATTTAAGAATCCCTGTGTAAATACAGTTTTTGTCAGCACCAAAATGTAACATCCAAGGTATTTGGAGAATGTTTGGTTTTTCATAAAACAATTTCCTTCCAACAAAAGCCAGTTTGTAAAAACATCAGCAAACCTTCACGCCAGCCCTGTTCACAAGAAGATCAGGTGCTTTGTAGCCTGATCTGTAGCTGCTTCAGAACTGTGGAGGGGGACAAAGCAAAGCTTCGAAGGGAGCCCAGTGGTGGTGGGGTTTGCATGAAGATGCTTCGTGAGGAGAAGCAGGGTGAGGCCATGTCCTGTAGCCGATCCTGGAGTGCATTGGAATTAAGGGTCTTTGGCAACCCTATACACCCTGGGCACAACCATGGATGGCAAATGGGTAACAGAAGGGAAAACAGCTTCTGAGAGGGGTTTTCCCCAGCTGGGCATCTGTCCTGGAAGTCATTGACTTGCAGGAGACAGGGGCTCCCTGTGAGGTGCTATGGAAGTGTGAGCAGGGACTATTTCAGCAGACGCTTCTAGGAATATCTGCCTGCAACCAACCTCTCGTATTGCTGGGAACTGCCAATTCAGAAACACCCAGATTGCACAACACCCTGGCCACGGCTGCCACCCACAGACCTGACTAATAAAAAGGCAAGGGAGCAGGCACATCAGCAGAGACCTGAAAGGACCACATCCCTGGGTACGCCAGCTGTCTGTCTGCTGCAGGGATGCTGCAAGCAACAGCCTTCCTCTTGCTCTTCAGCCTGGCACTGGTGGCTCCCAGTCTGTCTGCAAAAAAGGTAAGTGCAGGGCTGGGATTCACAGGGCAGGGGTGCTGTGGCACCGATACTGAGTCCCCTCTGCTCCAGTGTGTGCTGACTGGACACTGGATCAATGACCTGGGCTCCAACATGACCATCCTGGCCGTGAATGGAAGAGGTGACTTCAGTGGCTCCTACCACACAGCTGTGACAGCCACCACAAATGAGATCCAGGTGTCACCGCTGCAGGGGTCCCAGCACCGCTCAAACCAGAAGAGCCAGCCCACCTTCGGCTTCACCGTCAACTGGAGCTTTTCAGGTTCTCCTTTCTCAGCTTCCCTGTGGTGTCCCCAGATTTCCCCTGCCCTCCCCTGCAGTGTCCTTGATGATCCCCTGCCTTCCCCTGTGGTGTCACTGATGCTCCCCCATCTTTGACCCTGGAGGTCTTTGGCTGGTGTCCCCTCCCAGTCCCAGGGCACACAGGATGCACCAGGAGCTGGAGCCTGCTGCTGTCTGCCCATCTCCATGCGAGACCCCAAGCTCTCTAATCCCTCCTGCCTGCTTTCCCCATCACCACTGTCCCCAGAGGACAAGCACAGCCCAGGTCTACTGTCCCCTGTGCTGGGACAGGCTGCAGGGCCACAGCTTAGTGCTGACCTGCCACCCTGGCCATGCTCCCCTCCACCTCCTGCCTGCTCCCCACAGACTCTGTCACTGTCTTCACGGGCCAGTGCTTTGTGGACAAGGAGGGAAAGGAGACTCTGAAGACCATGTGGCTCCTGCGGTCACGTGTGGACAACATCAATGATGACTGGAAAGCCACCAGGTGGGCCCACTTGCCCCTTGCCCTGCCCAGGTCCCCTGCACTTCCCTGGGGAGGCCAGGGCTCTCCCAGCCCGTGGTGCTCCGTGCTTGGCAGAGCTGCTGCCAGTGTGGGACTGAGGAGGGGGTGCATGGCCTCCCTGGGGGTCCCACCAAGGTGCAAATGTTGGGGGGTGGGGAGAGGGACGGGGCTGGATGGGTATTTGGCACTGGGAAGGTGCGTTTGTCTCGTGCAGGGCTGCATTTCCCACCCTTACATCTCCTCCTTCCCTGTCCCTGCAGGGTCGGCATCAATGTCTTCACCCGCCTGCAGTCCCAGAAGGAGTGAGGGTGGCAGTGTGAGGGGTCCCAGGCCAGTGGCAGCGCCGAGGGATGCTCCCACCCACCCCCACACTCCCACCCACACACTCCCACTTCTCTCAATAAAGCTTTGCTGCAAACGTCCAAACATGTCTCTTGTCGTGTTGTGTCCCCCCCCGGCCCCAGCTGCGCTCCCTCAGGCCCCCCACCTTGCCCAGGAAAACAGGACCCTGCTCAGTCTGGCATGGTGGCCGGTGGCCCGTCTCCCACTGGGGTGACCCTTGGCAAGAGGCCCAGCATGGGCGGCCGCTGCCTGGCTGCAGCCCCCTCTGCTACAAAAGAGGCCGAGCAGGTGCAGGGCAGCAGTGCAGCCGGAGCCGGGGCACTGGGCACAGCCACCGCCGCCCTCGCTGCCACCATGGGGAGCCCCAGCTGCTGCCTCCTGCTCACCCTGGTCCTGCTTAGCTCCTGCGCCGCTGCCACCAGAAAGGTAAGGGCAGCCAGGGGGTGGGTGCAAAACTCCCAGCTTTGCACTGCCCTGCTTTGCCCTACCACAGGAGGGAGAGGTGCTGGCGAAGCCGATGCCCATGCCACTCGTCCCAGCTGCCATACAGAGGGGCCATGCCAGCCTCAGACATACAGGGCATGCATCTCACTGTGTAGGCAAGCTGGAGGGGGGCTGTGGCTTGGCGCTGCCCAAGACACCGACACAAGCCCCCTGTCCCCAGTGCAACCTGCAGGGCCTGTGGAGGAATGAGCTGGGCTCCAACATGACCCTCTCAGCCCTGGATGCGGTCGGGACCTTCTCGGGCTCCTACCACACTGCTGTGGCAGCTACCGACAAGCAGATCCTGGTGTCACCCCTGCAAGGCTCCCAGCAGCACACGAGTGCCAAGGGGCATCCCACCTTCGGCTTTACTGTGCAGTGGCAGTTCGCAGGTACAGCAATACCCGGGGCAGGCAGCCGTCCCCAGCCCATGCTGGGAGTGGGGTGCCCGTGGCCCATCCCCCATACCCTCTGGGGCACCCAGAGAAGCCCTGGCTGCGGCCACAGACCAGCTGCACGCACTCGCCCCTGCCGTGGGATGTGGTGGGGCAGGACCGGCTGGGTGTCTGTCCCTCTGGGACAGGTCGGGGTGCGTCTGTCTGTCTGCCCAAGGGACATGGCAGGGGCGATGCCCATCTGTCTGTCCAGGTGATGTGGAAGCAACCTATCTGGGCAGTGTGGCAGGGAGGGCTGTCGGGCGGGCTGTCTGTCTGTCTCTCTGTCTCTCTGTCTGTCCAGGGCATGTGGTGGAGGGTGGCTGTTTGCCTGTCTGCCTGGATCAGGTGGCCCAGGCCCAGATTCCCCTGCCTGGAGGCGCAGGCTCTGAGCCCCCTTCACTCTGAACCCTACCAGACTCCACCACCGTCTTTGTCGGTCAGTGCTTTGTGGACCGCCGTGGGAAGGAGACACTGGAGACCACATGGCTCCTGCAGGAAGAGGTCCCATCCCGCAAGGATGCCTGGAAAGCCACCAGGTGAGCCCTGCCCCTGCCACAGCACCCTGCAGCCCTCCCTCCCCTCCCGCTGACATGGATTCCTCGCAGGGTCGGCACCTCCATCTTCACCCGCATCAAGTGATGGGAACAGAGACCCGAGCTGCCTGCACCCTGATGTCCCATCTGCATCTCCGAGGCTCTCTCCTGCCCATGTCCCAGGCTGGGCTCCCACCTGTTCCTAGCAGCGTGACTGGGAAACACAGTCTCGCCTTGCCCTGCTTCCTCCCAGTGCCTCCCAGCAGACTGCTGGCAGAGCCCCCCTTCCTAAAGCT